>NC_133026.1:55566612-55866935 GCF_048771995.1 Taeniopygia guttata | reverse complement strand
CTGAAGTTGTGGCTGAAGTAGTAGTCTCAGATAGGTACTGACTAAAATTTTGCAGAATTATTGTTAAAAGTATTATGAAGGATCTCATGTTGATGAAACAGCCTTTCTTACCCAAATAATTACCCAGAGCAGGAAGGTTTGTGTACAGAAACCCACTCTGTATTCTTAACACTGTAACCTTAAACCATGCAACTTTAATCTTGCTGGAATTCATTCCATATTACGTTTTCTATGTGACAATTTAATTTCTTTGGCTTGTTTTGAGGTATTTCTACTGAAGTAATTATCTCTTAATTTTATTTTACTCCACCTTCGCCTGTTACAGAACTTAGCATCATGTATTTCTATTGAAGTAATTTTTCTCTCCTTCAAAATACATGTCCCCCCAGCCGTTAGGACTCTCACACCCTTACTTCTCCTTTTTAGAATTGTGGATTTTTGCCTACAGCTTTTGTGAGATAGATTACTTCATAGCCCACAAGGACTCTTAGTTACACCACAGGAAAACACTTCCAATTTGTAAAATGCCATACATACCAGTGACTTATAGATATCTAAACCTTACAGCAAAGTTCACCATATAGAATGTATTGGTGCCTATGGAACGAAAAAACCAAATACTTCACCATCTTTGAACAACTTTTCTGTTTTTTTAAATTCAAGCATTTTCTCCTGTTTTTCAAAAAAAAACCAAGTTTAATAAAGAAAAACAACAGTTAAGGGTCTTGCAGAATACTCTAAGGTCATCATAGATGCACTTTAAATGCACTTAAATTCCTTCTGTTTGGAATAAACCTCTTGATCATTACTTATAGAACATTGCCCCTCATTCCCTTAATAAGAGGCTTTTCAAGAAAGCTTTTTTTTACCTCAGCTTTTCTAGAGCCATTCATTTTATTATACGGCTTAAGTAATGGCCAGTACTTTACCAGATATACTTAATTTGCTGTTTCTATCAAGTATATTATAAGTATGCATACAGAAAAAGTAAAATTCCCTTCTTTCTTTACTCTAATTTTTGCTTTCTCACTGCATATTTTGAGACATTTAACTCTAGATTACTCCGTAATAGTCACTAATTTGGAATTTGTTTCACATATTCATACATTTTTTTGATTCTTACGATTTCCCTTTGTGAAAGGTTTCTTAAATTGAATTTGTGTTATTTCTTCTAGCTTAATAAATGGTTTTGAAGAGTTCTAGGTGCTGTAGAAACACAAGCAATATATCTATTGAATTACTAACTGTCCCTAGGGACTCCTCAAAGAGGACTATTGAAGATCTTCATGCTATATTGTCAGTGCCTACAAACCATCTTTGTCTAATGAAAATATTAATTGTTGCGAGTGATAACTCTTTCATAATTAACACCTAATGAGACTTTTTTTCAGAGGCATTCATTGCTTCAAATTTTTCATTGCTGTCTGTGGTCTGTAATGTAACTTCTAATCTGTGATAACACCACAGATTTTAATATCTGTTTTATTGACACTAGTGTAAATGTAAGCATAGTTGTATCTACTGTGTAATGTAGCTCTTGACGTAAAGAGTGACACCAGTGAGAACAATGTTCTGATTTGTCAAGGTACCTGGTACTTTACATAAACATAAAATGCTACAAAATATGCAAGAATGATTTAGGCAAAAAATTGATAATCCCAAATAATACAAAAATAAATTTCTTTGTCTAATTTTTTTTTCACTAATCATGCAAACAGAATTGAGGAAAGAATGTATTTCTATAGCATTAAGATGTACATTATTAAAAAATACTCTTTTTAATGTGTGCAAATATATATAATCCAGTATTAATTTTATTTAGTCCACCACTTCTTTTACATATGAAAAAGCTTAGCATGCTGCCACAATTATTTTAAAGATTTGTGTCATCAACTATATTAGAGGTCAGAAATTATGCATCTATTAATTATGTCCAAGTTTTCCAGGAAAGGATTTCCAAGTAGTATCCCTATCTCCAAAGATGCAGTGTTTTAAATTAAGCTTTAATTGTAACAGCTTCAGTGTAAGGATTCTTCTATATGTTTGGCTTCTATATGCAACTTTTAAAACACTAAAAATTCTAATCATATTAAGGAAAGGAAGGTTCCTGAAGTGTAGTCTGTGCTGCTCTGGTCAAATATTTTTAGCTGAGATAAACCATGTTTATCAAATATTCCTTCTCTCTTGGAAGTTCTTTCACTCTTACTGAAATAATTGCAGCAAAAAAAATAACCTGAGTTGAATTTAACTCCAAAGCCTACAGTATTATTTTTTAAAAGATCGTAATGCCAAGTTTGGAAGAGATATATTGTGGTATACCACAATATAAAAATTTTTTTGGTATATTTTTAATTCCAGAATATACAAAGAATTAAAAACCTCTAACTCACATTTATGCACACACACAAAAGGAAAGCTGAAATACCAGACAGGGCTAAATTGATTTTTACTTTGTTAAATTGGAATAATTAGCTCATTGAAGAACTAAAAGTCTGCGCTAATTTGAAGAAGTGAGAAGTCAGCTAAGGTAGTTGATTTAGTACTTGTCAGTAAAATTGTTCTTCTTTTGTCTGAACAGTTTCTATTCATTTCATACTTTTCTATTAATTTTCATATTTTTCATATAATAAGGTCATGATACCTTACTTGGCTGTCATATGCATAAAAGACTTTTGGAAAGCATAATTCAGTTTTTGTTTCATTTATTTCTCATGGATATCATGCTTTCAAAGTATTTTGCCCCTGAGTGTAATTAGCATGATTTTTTCTAATCTTCAGATCCCTCTTCTTTGTGTTTGATGTGTGACAAACCTTTAAATACTTTTATAATTTCAAACTTTGGTTTTTTGCCCCACATACATAAATGTGGGTAAGTTTTATTAAGTAAAGACATCTATGAAAAATGGCTTGCAAGGACTTACTTCTTCATAGTAGGTGGAGTGCTATGATAAGAACATAGCTGCCAAATCTACAGACTCCTGGGTTTTGTGTAGGGGCAATTCACTATTAAAAATGACTAATTTTCTCCTCAGCTTAGCTCTTCATTTCAAGCAATAGGAAAAGTAGTGGCAAATGCAGTAAATATAATTTCAGATTAGATTCAGACCTAGCTCACAGTATAAGTACCTCAAAAAGGCGTCTGCCTTGCTAAGTTCTTTTAATGTTCAAAATACTATATTGGCAACATTCCCTGAAATGCATTTATTTTCTTTAGATTAATTCCTCATTGTAACAACAGAGCAGGCTTGCAGGTCCTCAGATGTAATTCTGCCTGCACTGGGAATGCCTTTGTAGTAGATACATACGTATGACTTCAATAGGAAAAGCATTGATGCAAATAAATTCCACTTCCTCTCCCTTAGTTAATACATATTTCAGTATTTCTCAGGGAGCATCAGAGAGCATGTGAATCTGTGAAATAAATGGGGCAGGTTCTACCAGCTTTATTCATATCTTACTCCCCATTTGCAGTGGCATTTCTCCACCAGGTTTCTTCAGAACCATAAACAATTTGAAGCAAACTAGTTAAAAAAAAAAAAAAAAAAAAAAAAAGAACACAAACAAAAATGAAAGAAAACCAAACACCAAAAAAAAACCCCCACACCTCAAACATACCAAAAACTAAACTGACTTTCCTTAAGAACAGGTTACCAGTCCCTGGAAGATGCAAAAAGATGGTATTGCTAAGTACTAGTCAAAGTCTGAGATCATGTTTATGTCAAGAGGTTGATATGTCAAGAAGTCAGAGGAGGTGATACTGCCTCTCTACTTGGCTTACATGAGACCCCACATGGAGTACTGCATCCAGCTTTAGGGTCTGCAGACCAAGAAAGACATGGACCTTTCAGAATGAGTCCAGAGGAGGACCAGGAAGAGAATGAGAGGGAAAAGCAACTGTCCTACGATAAAATGCTGATACTTTTTTTCTACCTCTTCCTCACTCCTTATTTCTTACATGCCTTAGATTCATCTGGGTCTGCTCCTACATGTTTTTTAACATGCACTGTAAACTTTCCTTTTTTTGTTAGTCTGCAACTCCATGCTACATGTCAATCGATACATTGCCTTTTGTGGATGTTAGATGCTGTTGGGTATGAATTCCCTTTCTTCTTTCTAAAACCAAGCCAATTTTGCCTAGCTCTAGTCTACATGTCTTTAACTGGCATGTGGAATGTTGCTTTTGGCAAAGAAATTTCCTCATACTGTCCTGTGTTATCCTCTAGTAGAGCAGACTATAAAGTATATTGACATTTTTTTATGTATTGATGCAATGGTTATATAATTAGGCTTTATATATGTATATATAATCTGACTTTGAAGATACTAATTATTTGGTTTTATGTTGACACTTTAGTCTAATTAATTCCATACTGAAGAGAGAGTCATATCTGTTTGGTTGTTTTCTTTTTATTTGTGACATCAGTAATTGTACTAGTGTGTTTTCCCATCATGGTATGTTCTTTGGAATTATATTGAAGTAGCATGATTGTGGAAATTTATGCTACATTTATCTAATGCTTTACCATGTGCTAACCATACCCATTTGGAATATTTGTTTTTCTTTGACTGTCTTTTAACAAGAATGACTGTTTCTAACACTGGTGTAATGGAGTCTCAGAGAAGAAACAAGGTTTTGCTGTGCAGGAGCAGGCATGCAAGGGGTTAAGGCTGACAAGAGAGTGTGGAGGGCAGTGGCTTTGGTGAGATAGTACAGTTTGATATAACAGGTGTCAGAGAATGGAAAGATTGATGTTTTGAGGCACTTTGGAATGCCTGCATGTGTGTGGTAGGAAGTGGTGAGACAGTGCCCTGCCCCCCATGCCCCCAGCCCCGCAGTGTCTGCCAGCCATGGCACACTAGATGCAGCCCCTTGATGCCTTTTCACTGGTCCTAAAATCATGAGCCAGACACACTTAGGTGATAAAAAGCGGTTACCTTTATAAGGATCCATATGGTGCACAGGTTGCTGGATGGAAAACACTGAATATGCACATGTAACATAAAATGGATATAACTTCTATATGTTTAGAAAATTAGCGTAACTGACAAGAATCCCCAGTTGGAGACATAAGTGATGACGTAATTTGTCCCTGGTTCTACCCTTTTCTGAATTCTTACCGCACTTCCCCCTTAGATAGGAACTAAACTTTGTTTATGAAAATATGTCTCAGAGAGCTGGTTTCAACCTTGGCTCCCAGAGGGCCTTACCTTGGACCCCCAGGACTTGGAGCTGCCAGGGAATTTATTTAGTCTTTCTGTCTATTAATAGAATAGGTAAAATGCTAGCTAGGAATATAATAATAGGTTAAAAAGCTACAAATATATACATAAGGAATATAGAGAATATATAAAAGCAAAAAGGCAAAAATCAATTCTACCTCAGTGAAACCTCAGTGTTTCTAACCAAGCCCCTTAGTGTCCAAGAGACTGGAATTTCCACCTGGGGGAAAGGCTCACGAGAGGCCAAGGTTTAAGCGGGGCCTCCGGGAGACCAGCACATGGTTCTTTAACATTTCCTTCATCTTGGAGTTTTCTATCTATTACATCACTGGAATCCAGAAGTTGGTAGCTATATGTCTGTCTTTCTCTATCTTTCCTATATTTTTGTCTTTCTCCCTTTCTTCTTCTTCCTCTAACACTCTCTTCATGGAATGTAACATCAAATGGGTGCAAACAAAACTTAGTTTGCTAAATTGAATGGGCTAAGTCAAGTGATAAATGTTTTATGTTGTACTAAGTCTTCTGCCAAAGTCTCTTGATTTTTTTGTATTTTGCCAGGAAAACTTTTATGTAATTTTCACCTCTTGAGAATATCTGGTTGGAATCTCTACCTTGTGCCTACCCAGAGCAGAGGAGCCTCAGTTTACCCCATACATTTAAGTATCCAGGGTGTTACAACATGTCTAGTGACAGTAACCATGATGGTTGTGTGACCAAAACACTGCTCAGCAGATACAGGGTGCAGTGGTGGGGAAAAGCATCCCCTGAAAGACCCTGGTCTTTTTCTTCAGGGTCTGAGCGTGCCTTTCTGCAACAAGTCAGTCCCCAACCCAGGCTGAGCTTGGAGAGTCCCACGGTGGCCTTGGGGCTCTGGCTGTTACCTGAGAGAGGAAAAGCAATGATCTGTTTAAATGGGAAGAAATGTCTAAAATGAATTCACATGACAAAAGTGTTTGTAGAGATCCTGATTTTGATGTAAGATGTTTACCTTAGTGGCAGGCAATTTGGAGCATTAAGCTGTGTAAACTTTTTATCTTCCAACAATAATTAACTTCTTCAGCTTTTTCATAGCACTTAATCATAGGTTCTTCCTTTCCCATGTTAATTTCAAACCTGAAAAATATGTTTACTTTTGTAACAAGTAAGTTGCATGAATGCTTAAAATATATGAATGATACAGCAGTATAGTGAGTCACATTCCAGTCTTATTTTTTAATAAAAATAGAACAGAAGAAATTTTTGCCAATAAGCAGAAATTTTTGATTGATAGGTGGTTAAAGTAATTGTAGTAATTACACAAAGAAGTGCAAAAAAGAACATTTTATATCTTCAAGCAAATACTTTAAAATCGTAAGCAGAATATAACCACTATTTAGCTTTCTTTTCAATGTGAAAGTGATTGTGCACTAATTCTTCTATTTTTTCTCTTTCATTCTTTTTATCTTATTTATATTTCCTGCTTTTCACATTTTATTTTATATTGAGTGACATTTGAATACAAGACAATACCTAATGTTAAAAGAGACTCTGATTCGGGAAAATTAATTCAAGTCATAGGCCATATTTATTCAAAATTTGCCATTAAAGTTTTTGAAATGTTTTAGAACCATTCCACCACATTAGATAAGTTGCAGTCTTAACTTCTTACATCCTTGATCAAACTATTTGAGATTATGCTTGATATTTAGATCATGTTCAATTTCTTATCTTTTTTTTTAAAGTATTTAATAATAGTAGCTAACATATGGTGAATGATTGCAATAAAGTGAAATTTAGAATTCTTTTAGGATCTGTTTATACTTGAAAACTAATGCTGTGAAGTCAGTTATTTTTAATCACTTCCCAAATTTTTCATGGAAAGGATAGAATATTTGTTATTTAAATTATGTATTTTTTGGTTTGTTGTTGTTTTTTTTTTTTTTTAATTTAGTGTGCTATAAGTAGAAAATGAATTGCACCTAAATGCTACTTGATGAGAGAGTGCACTGTCTCAGTTTTGGTCTTGCTGTTAATATTCTTTCTCCCAGGGATTCTAATACTACAAACATCATATATTCTTAATAGGTTCTTAGCTAGGTTGCTGAACATTGAAAATACCCATTTCCAAGTTTCAATGCGTTTTTATCATTAGACTCAAAGCAGTAGCATACATAGTAGAATTCATATCTTGTGTGAGACACAACTCTGTCCAGGGTCCTGCATTGATGAATGAGGTCCTGTGTTTTATAAAGAGAAACATGTATGTCCTGTTAAGTCATACATATCACCTTACCATCTTGCTATTACTGGTATAACTAATTCAGATTACTCAATTATCTCAGTTTGTTCACCAGAAAAATTCATATGTGAGGTGCTAGGAGAGATCAAATGGTTTGAAGGGTTGTCAGCATTAACTGTGGCCTTAAAAGGAAAATACATTTTATTTCATCATCCTTGCTACATGGAATGCAAACTAATGTGATAAATGTGCATTCATGTCCTTGACCTTCCCTTGTACAGAAGAAATTATGAGGAAAATATCACCACTATAAGTAGCTTTTACATGAGTTTTTCTGGCTGTTATTTGGGCTCTGTAAGAGAGGTTGTTTTTTTCCCCTTTTTGCATATTCATTCATGTTCTTGGTGAAATGGCATTGCACTTAATTTACATTGGCTAATCAGAAGATTTTCATAGTTTTGACTACCGTGCATAGTACAACAGGCAAGATACTTACCGTATCTCTACTAAAAAGCCTGTAGCGTGAGTTTAATCATGCTATTTAATTGCTAGGCTTAATTTGAAAATAATTGTTCACAGCAATTAAGTAAATGCCCCAATTTCATTAACAGACTTTCTAATTAGAAAGTACAACATAAAAGTGCTAATGTTGCTTCATTGAGCTTGAATTACTGGTTCTAATACTACTTTTTTACTGTCTATACGATTTCTCTCTGCAGTAGAATATCAGCCTAATAACTGTTACTAGATTAGTAACAAATTTCCTGTTGTAGCACATTGATGTCCTAGCCAAATGTGCAATGTTTTATTACAAAGGAGACTCAAGTCTATATTTTAAATTTTAAGTTATAGTATGAAATATGAAGAACTCTGAGATATAGCCAATATCTCCAATATAACCAATATAACCAATAGGTTATCAGATAAAAGTGTGTAGGAATTAATTGCTTTGAGGAAGAATACAAGTTTTTTTCAAAATTTAATGTCCAAATACATGTTTGCCACTTGCTATATAAGAAACTATATATGAGAAATAAATGACAAGTAAAAATATAGTAAATGTGGCTGCTAATATATAGTGATGACCAAAATAATTATGGCAGTGTCACAAGATATCATTATAGATGCCACATGAGATGTCATTAGTGTATTTAACTGTCAAAGCTATTGTTTCTTTACAACATTGAGGAATCATTCAAATTTTTTACCATATTATTATAAATTTGTATAAGAAGGAAGATGGATATTTCTATTTCAATCAAAAAGATTCATTTTTTCCATATCAAAAGTATCAATATTAAGTAGCTTTATCATGCCATGGAGTGGAGAAAAGAAAATGTAAAAGAAAAAGTGGCACATAAAAGCAATAAGAAGAAACCTAAAGGATCATAAAAATGCATAAAAGCACAAAATAGAATAGCCCTTGCTTGTTTCTAAGTGACCTTGAAGCTTTCACGCACAATTTCCTTTATTTCCCACGCTGTCTCTTGCTTAAAATATAAGGATGATTAAAAATAGGTTACCAAAAGGCATATTGATATATATCTTGTGAAATCCTGCCAGCTGTCTTGTGTGCTGATCATTAGAAAATGAATGTAGCATTGACAATATTTATGTAACTATGGATTTTAATATTTGTAAAAATGTGCCTATAGCAAGAGTTTGTGATTTTTTAAAAGTTTTGTATTGCAACATCTTGTCTCGTTCATGCATGCATATGTATGTATAAATTGTAAAGCTCATAAACAGGAAAAGAATAATTTTGACTTACTGCTCTCCATCTAAAAATACAATATCCTGATTATATGTATTATATGGCTATGGAGAAAAAATTATAAATAAGTAGAAATGTTGCAAGTAGACCATGGTGTTCATCTTGCCATTCAATAGGAGATTGAGAGAATTTTCCATATTGAAAGACAGAATCAAGCTCTTCTTGTTACTGAAAGACAGTGCAGCAAAGAATAAATGTCTTGGTCTGGGTTGTCTCTCCACGACATCCACCCTTTCTGTGTTTTTGCCTAGGACCAGTGTAAACATGCACACAGACCATACATGTGGAAGCAGTGAAGTCTGTATTCACTATTTAAAAATGCTAACAAGGGTTAGTTATGTGTGTGTGTGTACATTTACACATATATTTGCTGAAATAAGTTCACCCTGATTCAACAGGGCAGCAAAGCATATCTTTATTTCTTTCCTGATTGTCAAAACCCAGCAAAGTACTTCAGAATTTACTCTTACATTCTCTCTGTTGGTCCAATGTATTTAGCAAGATTTTTTTTTTTAAATCATCAAATGTAATGAGGACTGCCTTATGTAAGTTATTGCCTAGACAGAAGCTGATTTTATACAAGGACTATTTGTAACTGTAGTTTAGTCAGATGTGATTCCAGAAGTTCCAAAGTAACCTGGATTTTAATTAAGTACTAGAATGATATTCAACTTTTCTCTCTTCCAGTCTAAACCAAGGAAAAACCCTCAACATATACTAAAATGAGTTTTCAATGCTGCAGTCCATCTTCTGTAGCATACAAGAGTGAAAACAGAAAACTGCACAATTTTTTCTTCTTTGTTGTTGAGTTTTAACAGCCTTTGAACTTCCTGGAGATCTTAGAGTGCTGCTATTATTTTGTCTCTGTTTGCTGCTACCCATATAATGCAAGGAATTTATTTTACAAGTCCATTGGCCAGTTTTGTTTTATTCATATAATTAATGAAATTCTTATATCATGAAAGAAAAGTTATGCTAATTACATAGCTGAATTCAGCCCCCATGTTTGTGCATTTTCTTTTACTTTGTCATTATTTCCTCATTTTGAATCTGTGAGAATATAGGTTTTACTGTGCCTCTGTAGTTCATTTATGATTGCAGCTAAGATTCCATATAAACAGACACCTCTACAGTAACCCTTTCAGTGATCCCTACAGAACTAAAATTACAGCTCTTATCTTTCCTTTAGACAGTTTGCAAAGTTGTTTTCTCCCTTCTTCTCTTACCCCTGAGCCCATAGATTCTTTCTGACATGATTAAAATTAGTTGTATAAAGCAGAATTTCAAGAATCAGGCCTTATATCTATACAAGCACACGTATGTTGACCTTAAATTGCTTTTTTCCATATTTGTTGAATTTTTTTGTCCATATTCACTCAAGGTGAGCAACACAACAAAATAAAATAAGCCAGATGGTGCTTCAATTTCAAATGGAAATATAGAGTTTAATGTTTTCCTCTGGTTATGAATAAAAAAGAAAGACAGGAAAGACCGTTTTTTTGAAAAATGGTGCTAATAGGATATTGCATAATATTTAAACATATATTCATAGGAAATGGATCAGAATGTAATTGTCTTTTGCTACTTTACTTACTATTAGAATTCAACTTGGATGTCAGAAAGATATTTTATGATAACCATTTTTATGGTTTGTGTTGTCATCTGTCTTATGGAGAGTTCTTTCTTTTTTTCATCATTTAAATCTGATATTTCTAAATGAGAAATTTTGGAGGGAAGGAGACCATAATAAAGTTTTGGAGTGTTGCAAAGTTGATCATTTTAAAGGGTCTTTTTGAATAGGAATAAAAAACTAAATTAAAGCAATGTAAGGTCTCCCAGGGAAATTCTATGTATGTTTTCCCAGTGAAAAACTATTGAATACCAATAAAATGGGGGACTTTTACATGTGCTCCTATGTTAAATTGAAAATCAGTCAGCTCTTCTGGCTCTCACTTCTTTCTCATAATTATATCCCATGGAATTTGTCCAAGTAAGTTCCTGGACAGTCCAAAGTCTCTTCTCATGAAATCCAGGATTGTGATCTGGGTTTTTGTCTTGTTCCCTTCTCTTGGGATCTTAAACTCCAGCATCTCACTGCTGTCAAGACTGTCACTGATCTTCACATCCTCAGCCAGTTCTTTCTTGTTTGTCAGTGGCATATCAACTTCTAAATCATCTGTGTCAGAATGTTGTCACCGGTGCGTGCATCTATATGGATTGTGCCCTGCTGTGTTGCCCCTTCAGCTGATCCTGGAGCAACAAAGCTGATTTGATTTCAGAATTATATGAGATATTTTGGCAGTCTGACAAAATTTGCGATTTTTTCATTTTCATTCTTGTGATGCACCATGGGAAGCATAGTGTGAGCCAGACAGTTCTTTGACTTTTCAGTCACATATTTCATCAACAGCTCGGCAGGCAGAAGGTACTACTTGCAACTTATGATTATCAGACCTAAAGAAAAAATATTCAGTGCCATTAAATGGTCATGATATGAAGCAGTTCATGAGGACACCATTATGGTGCCTTTGCTTGCCTTCACACTGGAAATTACCATTGTACTATTTTAGTTTTTAGCAGCTTCAGTAGATGTTCTAGTAACTGACCTGGCAGAATCAATAGTAGCATGATGTGAAGGACTTGCTCTTCATGAGTCAAATTTCTTTAGATTAAGGGTTACTAGTGTGAGGAAACTGCTGCAGACTTTGGTTATCCAGCAATTGCTCTGGAGAATCAGGTGACAGCTTACCTAAGAATTTATCTCATGCATCAGCAGCAAACCAGTATTGAAATGTCTATTCCACTTTTTATTAGCCAAACATGATTTGACTTTACTATACAGATTAATATGCCTAAAATTACAAGAAAATCATTATTTTTGAAAGAATGCTGAGTGACAAATTACATAATTTGCCATGCTTAAGTCATGCAGAACTTTACTCGCGTAGTTTTCCCAACTATACACCAAGGAGGAAACCTGGTCCCTGTTGTTCATCCTCTCCTTCAGCAATGTTTATAAGCACTGTTTTCTCTGATCATGTATGTGCTGTGGAACTCATGTCTTTACATATATTTAATTTTTGCTTAGTCCTGTAAGTATTAATGGTGTTGTTACTCTGCAATTTTGGCTGATGAAATCTTACCCTGAGCACTAGTATTGCTGCAAATAATTACTCAATTGGTTGAAAAATAAAAAGTCAAATGCGTGTGTTTAGAAGAAGACATGATGGCATTTCCATGTACCACACCAGAATGTTCTGTGTAGTAAAGTACTTGAAGTAAATTTGAATATCATATTTTCCTCCTTACTCTCAGGATGGAATGTATAATGAGAAATCTGAGATCTCTCTGAAGTTTCTCTATGTGCAGAACTTCAGGATAGGCAGATGCATGTCACCCTCAAGATCCTTCTTGCTGCACTTATGGGTGCCAATATTCCTACCTTCAAGACAGGATGCATGCTGTTATTTTTATTTTACATATTAATGAACTTGGGATTTAGGCCTGGTATTTAGCATGTAGGAGGTTTGACTTTGTACGCCTTTAGATAAAATTTTCATATCACAATTCTTCTACATTTTAATAAATTCAATAAAAAACTAAGTGCATCGTACAGGAAAATGTGAATCATTTAAGATAGTATATTTCAAGAACAGAAACTGTTGACAAAAGGATTACAGCATAAACTAAACAAGTTTTGAAATCTGACTTTCTCTAAAGTTCTGTCTTTTTGATTGATTGATTGATTGATTGATTGATTGTGTAAATATGAATGTGTGGCTTTCTGCATGGTTACTCTTCTAATGAGTAGATTGAGATGCTGGTTTAGAAAGATTCTAGGAGGTGGATGGTGGACTACTAGAACTCCTTGCTCTTACAGGTCACTGTATTGGTAAATGGGGGACAATAAAGTGTTCATTTAGCACTATCACTTTATGCCACCTTCATTGTTTGTCTAATGGTGATCTAAACAAGCTGGTTTCAATGAATTTTTTCTTTTGTGCTCTAAAATCTTTCTGAGTCAGGTTTTTGAGAGATTTTTCCCTACCAAGTCATACGAAATCTATTCAGTCATAAGCTTCAGATCATTTAGATATTCTGCCAAATATCTAACCCGTTCCAACCCTTCTAATCCTCACTTTAAATTCTCCAAATATAACCTCTTTGCCTTCCTTATTTCCTTTATATATTTGACAAGTGTTGGAAGTCTACTAAGATTTTGTACTTCATGGTTACCCTAGCAAATATGGTGGGCCTGTAAGAAGTACAGAAAAAAAAAATCCAAAAGTTATTGGGGCTTTTTGCTCAGTTTCCATGGAAACAAATACAAAAATAAATCATCAGTTTTGTGCTTCCTTTCTCCTGACTTCTTCCCACTGCCAGGGAAATCATAATAATTTTACCCCTCTTAGTTCTGTTTTTTGGTACCCTTCTTTGTCTAATGCCTGAGGTAGTTTTGTGGACTTTGCCTGGGGAGCTTGGCTGCAGAGCATCTTTGAGTGATGCAGAAGTGCACTCACTGCAGGGATGAGTAAGGACAGGGACTGCAATTCTGCAGGAGCATCTTATGTCAGAGGACTTGGAACTGATTTGTGAGGAGAGAAAGCAGAAAATATATCAGAAAAAAAGTGAGTATACATTAGCAGGATATACAGAAATATTATGTTACAAGTACTACTAGACTGGAAATACACCTGGGAGAGAGTAGTTCTATCATGTAAGAAGCAAAACAGAAAAACTCTCTGCTTGAATCATTGTACGTACATTGCCTTGTACAAAAATATATACTGTGCCGAAAGTTCAGTTTTGCAATTATTTTCTTCAGAATAATGAGAGTTAACATTGTTCTTCATGTCTTCTATCACTGTTTCTGTGTTTATATATTTGTAGGCAACTGTATGCCATGACATATGCCTTAAATGGTTTCTGTTAAAATGCTATTTATGCTATCTGATAAAGTAGCTACATAAAATACTATCAAATATATCTTATAAAACACCTAGATAAAAAGCTGTGGAATGTACCTCATACAGTGATGATACAATGCTATGAAATTTACCTCATAAAGTCCTAGGAAATGTACATCTAGGACATTGATCAAACTGTGAAGGAAATTAATTTGAATAGGATCTAGTTTTGCAGTACTCAAATGTATTTACTTAGAAACTAGTGGAATTCTGATCACTCAGTTGGAAGGCAAAGAGTAAGGACAGCTCAAAGTCACAGGTTTGAGCACATTAAGAAAAGAAAAGGCATGACAGGCT
The DNA here is from genome assembly GCF_048771995.1 of Taeniopygia guttata. Taxonomy (NCBI): domain Eukaryota; kingdom Metazoa; phylum Chordata; class Aves; order Passeriformes; family Estrildidae; genus Taeniopygia; species Taeniopygia guttata. The sequence goes on along the minus strand of NC_133026.1, from coordinate 55,852,459 downwards.
GCTTGTCTAGGAGTGAACTGGACCAGGAACTATAAATAGATAGGCAAAGTCAGACAACACTATAAAACACATTGTTCTTGTGACAATATAAATCAGTTCTTCAGACTGACATAAATGCAGTTTATCCTGTCCAGACAGGAGGAGAATAAACTTAAAAATACCAGTGTGTATCAGCACAACATGGATGTTTCATTTGGGAAAAAAACACAGGTTAGCCTCTTATATTTTATTATTCATATTACACACAAACAGTAAAAAATAGGATTTACTTAACAGAAAGGACACTATCTAGTGTCTGTGTTTTGTAGCTTCCTTAGAGTCTGTTTTCAGAATCTGAAGTCAAGAAAAAAATTAGGACTTCGGAGAGATCTCATTGTCAGAATGATAATGGTCTTGCCTGTGGGTTTTATTATTCCTCTATGCACTGCTCACAGTAAAGTACTGCTTGCTGATTGCATTCCCAGTCAAAATGTATCCTTGCTTCTTTTTCTGTAGAAATAAGCATCTCCCTCAGGTCCAAATTGATTGCTGTCTTCCAAGGAATTTTCTCTCCCTTGCTCTTGTTCCAGAACTGCCAGGTATCCTAGGTGTCACTCCTGTATATTCTTCCATTTGAAGTGCCTTCATTATTCCAGCAGTGACTTACCGAAGTTTTCTACATATTTTTATCTCCCTGGAAATAAAGGTGACCCAGGATCTCTGCTGATCCCCAAGGAGTTGCGTGATGCATGGCATAAAACCCAATAATACCACTCGTACTGGGAAAAACTTCTCTGTTCACTTGATTTGAGCTAAATCAGGGTTGAAGCATTTATGAGCAGCAAGTAGTTAATAAGTAATGAGAGAACTACATCTTCAGGATTAGTGTCAGCAATACAATAGATAGACCACAATAATACACGTTTAGGAGGTGTTTGTAAAAGACCTACAGAATGGTAAAGTGTAAATTTCCCCCAAACTGTAATATGCAGAGAGCACTGCAGACATGACCCCTGTGGTGGATATTAGACATAAACTGGCCTTGATGTTAGTTCATGTCATGGGTCTGTGTATGGCCACTGGAGTGCTGAACACCTTGTTCAGGAGCACACAGGCCTGTAACAAGAGCTTCCCATGCTAGTGCTTTGCTATATGCTTACTATAATCACATAGGAATATGTAAACTCTTACATTACTTAAGCCTGTTAGTCAAAGTAAGCACATTTCTTAACTGTCTGCATTAACCCTTTAACTAACCTTGAGCCAAAAAGGCTTTTAGTTTAAAAACCTTACATAGTCAGATTCCTCAAGCTTTGAAGATGCAGGAAGAAGTATGGCTTTGCAGTATTTTATACCAGAGGTAAAAAGACTATAATATGTAGAGAACTAGGAGGCTTAAAGACAATATCCTGAAATACATCAAGTCAAATACCAAGAATGCATTTACATAATACTTAGATTTAATTTGATGATTACCTGTGTTATCTTAGGAAGGCTTATACATTTTGTTTTCTGTTCATTGAATTTACTGTTTCAAAAGGAACAGCTTTGGGAAAGCTGGAGAATTAAATCCCTTTATCTGTTCACTGAATTAGTTCAACTGTGGGGACAGTTGTAGTTATCTGTTGGACTAAACCAAGAGCTATTCAAAAGAGAAGGTGCTTCTGTCTGCTGAGACCACTGACAAGAATGCCAACAGGGATACAACTTTCTGGGCCAGTAACTTCAAAGTGAACTGTGCTTTCATTTCAGCACAAGTTAAGGATGTATAGCCAGGAATTTTGCAAAAATCTGTGCCTTGGCATTACTTTAAAGTATCTACTGCCAAATGTTGTCAACAGCAAAAAGGTTATAATGTGTAAGGGGTTCTTTAAGCAATAAAGCGATGTTTCTGGCACAACTTCCTACCCATAAATCAGAAAAAAAAGCCCTGCTTGCTTCCCTTGAGGGTCCTTGTAGGCTAGATTTCTAAACTCAGAAATGCTGAATCTATGTACAACACTAAAAATCAACTGTCTGTCAGAAAAAAATACAGAATAGACTTGTGCAAGCTCATAAACTACATCAAACTGTCATCTGAAGATGAGGGAACATATGATAACAAAGAAATGTGTGCATGATTTGTGGCAATATGATGTGGAATTGCAGGTCTGCTAAAAGAATAGATTACATAGATTTAAGGCTTTCCACTTTGAATGAAAGATCAGATGATACCAGGCAATGAAATACATCTGTGTAGTTAATTTCCTTAGTGGATGAAGCTCTCAACAATGCTACTCCCCCCACACTCTTGTTTCCTATTTGTTGTTTCTCTGACAATGGACTGTGGAAATGCTTTTGTGCTTGAAATCTTACGCTTTTTTTTCCCCAACTATATCAGTGTGTCTTTGTAAAAAATTCTTATCTTCCAAGCAATCTTGTCCTTTGTATCACCATAATACTTAAATAATCTGTCAGCAATTTTTTGCCTGACACCATTGTGCCAGGCAAAAAAATGGAAGCAAATCTATGTCGTGAAATCTATGCCAGTTCTCTGGATACAGCAGTGATCTTATTCTGTGTATGTAAAATTCATTATTCATTATTGTAAATGTTATCAATATCAGTCACTGAAAAACCTGCTTTCTCCATGGTCAAACTTTTTGCCTTAGTGTCTTCTCAAATGACATGAAATTTAGATCAGACCATATGTACAAGCTCTGTGCTTGCAGTCTCAGGAGATGATCTATGCATGTGAAAAAATCCAAGAGATGAGATGCATAAGCAGGAGAGCAAGAGTATGCGCATACATGAGATGCTTTAAAAGTGCCAAATTAATATATATATAATACAGTAAATTTTTACACATTAAAATGCATTTCAAGCTATGAAACGATGTTCCAAGTGAATACCGCACCTGAAAAAAATTAATAGTGCATTGAAAGAGATGCAGTTATGCTGTTAGCTTTAATGTGTTTCTACATGACAAAAAGTCATAAATATTAATGTCTAATGAAATTATATTCTGTTAATAAGTAGCAGAATATGTTTGACACGTGGAAGAATGGGAACAAAAAGGAAATGGTAGCAATTCACATTGCTTAATGTATGACTAATCATCATTTATCCTTTTATTTTTAATAACTATAGCTTCACAAATTCAGTATCACACAACTTTTCATTAATTTAATAAAAAAATTTTAAAAGAAAGATTTTTAGATTAATGTGTCAGTTTAGATGAATAGGGAATGGCAAAGTATAATTTATTGGGCTACTATCTTAAGAAATTGCCTGGAGTCTAAATGGCCTTCTCCTTGACTGCCATGTCAGCAGTGTATGTATGATTCTGGAGCTCTAACACAAATTTGTAAGTGTAATGAAAGCAAATTTAAAAGAATATAGCCTAAAAATCTCTACTCTGGTAGACCAAATGTACAAGCATAAGCACACTGATTTCTGAAAATAGCAGAAGCTGAAATTTAAGTATGTGATAAAAGCCAGTTTGTTGCCGTCAAAGACTTCATTCAGGTTTCTGGATAAGTTTACTGGATATTACTTAGATAAATTCATTTATATAAAATCTAGTATCAAATTGGATCATAGCTTTTCTTATCTGAGAGTGAAGCCTACGTTTGGCCAGTGATTTAACTGTATTCCCAGGAAGATTTACTTATAAGTTAAACTGTACTCACTTATCATTGACTCACATGAATCAAAACTCACTGCAACACTTCAGTATAACAAGAAAAGTTAATGACTTTTCAATTTGCTACAGGACTCAGGCAGTAGTAGGTAATAAAAAGAATGCACATAAAAATAATTATGTTGATTTCAGGCAAAATACTAAAATGTCATCTATGAAATGTGGTTCTTGTCAAAGAAGCTATGCAAATCTGTTTTACTCAAATAGGCTATCAGAATGTAAACAGTAAAACTGAGAACACTACCATGAATGGAGCACTGCTTAAATAACATGAAACCCATTATATTTTTTGAGAACAAATTTTATTTCACTTCTACACCTGCTGTGGTAAACAGGATTCCTGTGTTGTTTTTACAGGTGTTGGAAATGTAGAAGTGCAGATTCCATAAGAACTCTCCCCAAGTTGCCCATGTTGCACCACATCACACATACCCATCCAAGCTGAGTGAGGAGTGCCGCATGACACTGGGCATTAGGTGTCTGCTTGGCTCCTCTGTTATGCATCTCGAGCTTCAGCATCATGGAAGACTGTAATGCTTATGTGGCCTTCTGTACTCCTGCTTTCATTCCTGGAGTTAAAGGAGAGGATAGAGCTTGACCCATCATGCAGGGAAAGCTGTTGGATAGACAAAAGCAGAAACCAAGGCATTAGTAAATTCTAGCAGATTCTGAAATAGTAAAAGCTGAAATAATTATGAATTGTGGCTTATACTGTGAGAAGCAATTAAGAAAATCAAAGCTATTCTTAATCCATTAAATTTAGTCACCCTGATATCAAATATACAGAAATAAACAAAAAGGAGTTGTCTGCGCATTCTAGTTTGGAATGGTAGAGGCTAACAGAAAATACACAACATTTGTCCAACTATCTGTGACCTGACTGATCCCCAAATACCTGAAAGCATTTAATCCCAGTCTGAATGAAAGGTGGATCATGTTACATCACAGCCAGTCCATGTTGTGAGGGATCCATCCTATTTTTCTGCACCCACACCTCAAACATTCTAATCACCCAAAATTTCATCACTGTTGTTCTTCTAAAGCCATGACAAGACTGCCAGAATTAGAAGGAAAAAGTGAGTTTCTCCTTCCAGAAGAGAGAGATTTGGAAAGAAAAAGCACATACACAAGATATTGTTAAAAAAGATGTCAGTTCTGTGCAAAGAAAATCACTTAAAACAAAAGAAAATCATCTGCCTGAAACATACAGGAAGCTGAGTGATTCTGAAACCCATAAGTTTTGCTAATTTGGGGGGAAACATCACTTTTATTTTTATTTTCATTTAAAGGAAATAAATCTAATATGGTCATCTAATATTTGAGTGAGGAATCCTGTTCAAAGAATTATGAACTTCCTTAGAAGTCACTATGAATGTAAAATTGAATATCTGAATTTACAGAATATACATTTTTGGATACCAAATATGTATAATAAAATTAATAATATATATACATAAATTTTCATCAAGAAAGAACAGATGGCTAGGCCAAAACATAACATTGTCTCTGGGAAAGCAGAATATGTTCAGGGATCTAATAAAGGTGTTAGCAATAGTCTCCAAAGCTGCAAGCAATAGTCCCTCTATAGAGTCATTAATGGTGTTATAATTACTCTGAACAATTTTTACAATACCCATGTTCACTCAAATAAATAACAAACTAATGGATGTGGTGACTAATTTTTTGTAAAGCACTGAGCTGTAACATTAACTTCTAAAATCAAATATTAATCCTGACTTTCATCATGTATCCATTATTAAAACACTAAAACATTATTAAAATGCTTTGTATGCATTTTTTCTTTACTTTTCTTTGTTTAAATATGGAACTCTTGCCCTGCTTTTTCAGAGTGAGTGTCTATACAAGTGGTTTAAGTGCCTTTTGTCTTTTTCTATGTCTTTCCTTCACAAGTGCCACTTGTGTTCTTTACCCTGTTTTACTCTGCAAGTTTCTCATACATCACCCCTTGTCTCCACCTTTTTCTTCTATATTTCTTTGATCCTCTATTAACTTCTTTCAGGGATAAATCTTGATTATGGAGTTAATCGATGCTTGATTGTGTCAGAAATTGAGGCTGCAGATATGTCCAAGCCTCAATTTTCATTACCTACAGTTTTTAAGGCACACCTGTTTTTGTAGGCAGTGTAAGTGGGAAGCAGAATACACAGATTTACATCCACTAGCCTTAGGCACTCCAGGCTAATAATGGAATACCCTACTGGATGTGAAGCCATGGCAGATAACCTTCAACACGTATTCAGAAGAGAGGCTGAGGCTGCTGTGGGAATTTGCACCACAATTGTGACTCTAGTGGTGTACATACTTTATTTTAATGGAAAGAAAAGTTATGTTGGAAGAATGAGGCTTCAGTTGCTGCGTCCTCTGTAAAACATATCAAATCATATACATTCAATTTGGCAGTGAGATGGAAGGTAAATAAAGAATGGCCAAAGGAGGGGGTTTGGCTAGTCAGGAAGTATGTAGCAGAGAAACAGCTAGGCCAACTCCATCTGTTGTGTTTATCAATTAATCTATCCCTGCACATAATCAAAAGAAAAAAGTGTTTTGGAATAAAGTAACACGTTAAACATCACACTATTAATTGCATTTTAGTAGGAAATTCTTCCTCTAAACCCCCCATCCCCCTAAAATCCCACTTCTATTGCAGCTTGCAGAATCTGACAAATATCAGCAGTCAGTGCCTCATCTTTCACAGCTGTGCAGGGGAAGGAATTGATGCACAGCTGTGCCTGATCAGATATACTTAGGGAAATCAGGCCCCTCTATAAAATGCTCTCTCAGGAAAGGAATAGGAAAATGAATTATTTTTGTTTATGAAGAATCTTTCCTCTGGTAAGCTCTGATTTGTTTTTTGTTTGTTTTTGCAAGTGTTTGTGTGGTGATATTGTTAGGATTTCTTGGGGTTTTTTTTTTTTGATCAGGTGATATTTATTGTCTGTCTTAATGAGGCAGCTTATATTTCTGTTTTCAGTTTAAAATTTGGTTCAGTTGCAGAAAGCAGTGAAGGACAACACATATTTGTGGTAGTCTGTTTTGTTGGAATTTTTTTCATTGGTCAGCAAAGGATGCTAATAATATTACTTATCTTTAAAGGGCTTAAAATCTGTTTGTAGTCTTGTAGGTTAATAACTGAACGCAATTATGTGGTCCAAATAGTTCTCCTGGTGAAAAAAGGATGTTACTTGATTTAAAAAAAAAAAAAACAAAAAAAAACCAAAAAAAAACCCCAAAACCCTTGCTTTAGGGAGATGTGTAAGTTAAGACTTTTTGCTGGAAAATAAGGTTATTTTATATTCAAAGGTATTGAAGATCTTAACTATAAGATCTAGGGAGGCAGAAGAGGAAACCTGGCTTTTGCACAAGGTTGAATTTGTATCCTATGGGTGTCCTTGATCTCCTGAAAGATGCTGGATGTCTGAATTTCCTTTTAAGAACTACCAACTTGCTGCAAAGCCTAATTTTTCCAGAGATGATTGTGTAAAATAGGAGAGTCTTTCTAATATGATTGTTTGTCATGTTGAAGAGTTGAAGCCCTTTTGATTGAAATTTACCTGTATCGCAGTTATGGTAACTTTTTTGATGTTTTTTCTAGCACTGTTCAGTATTACAGATTTTGAGGTTGAAGTACTAAATGTGTAAGAAATGTTTGCTGATTTATACCACCAAATTCCTTAAAATATTCAAAAAGTAGGGAGAAACTATTTTCTTTCACTCTTTACACAGTGTTTTTAGATAGTTAGTTCTATTAAGTATGTGCTAGAATTTCTAAGGGAAGGGTAGATAGTCTTATCACATATTATCACTGACTGACTTTTTTTTTTTTTCTAAGAGCTTGGGAGTTTGTTTGGTTGGATTTTTTAATGGATTTTTTTGGCTTTTAAAAATTTATCTAGTTATCTAAAAGGAATTAAACTTTTAGATCCTTTTCAGTATTTCCCTGGGCCTTGCTTGTATGTATAACTGAAAAAATCCATGTTTAGTCTTCTCTGTGTGCTGAGGAGATTAACCTCCTTGGTAAAAGGAGATAAAGCAGGGGTCTAAGGAGCTGGGAAGATTGCTTATATACAGTTATAGCCATTTCCTTTAGTAAATGTGTTTGAAGCTACACCTCAGTTTTATAGTGTAGTGGGACGTGCATCCTTTTTCCTTTTTTTTTTTTTTTTTTTTTTTTTTTTTTTGCTTAATCTTTTTCTGGAGATGTATGAGATGTGTTGTCTTCCCATGTTGCTGTGGACTCCTTCAGCTGTGGAGTATTAACTGCCCTAAATAGAGCTCTTGCCTAGAAACCCCTTTAAACTCCGGTAATATAGCAGAAAACCTAAATTTCATCTGACATTAGTGTGATCATGTCTGCCCTGTACTTACACAAGAAAACTGAAAAAGGGTAGTAACTAAAATATGCAATGTCTGTTGTATTTGTACTTTCAATGGATTCTTCCTCACTGTGTGAGTAAATTTTAATACCTGTACACTTAATCACCATCCACTTCCAATATTCTTGTTGAAGCATCTTATTTCTATCTTTGATTTGTGTTGCCTGTGATAGCAGTTATTTTTCATTTTATTTTTTTAAAGAAGTGGTACTGTTCACTTTCTTCTGACACTCAAGATATTTATGCTTTGCACTTTTTCCCTTGAATCAGAAAAGGCATGAAGATGTATTTGTAGTTGTTTAGAGGGCAGGGTGGGAAATAATTGAAACAGTGCAAGGATTCTTCCTGCCTCAGCATTTCCCTTATGTGACCTTTAAAAAGGAAGAGTTCTCCTTTGCTATAGAACCCTGCCTAGAAACTGTTATAGAATGACAGGACACAATTATTACCTAACACAGTCTGTGACTTCAGCATAATAACTAAAATACCCCCCGCTGTTTTACAGGACCATGATAGAAAATATTTTTTATGTAGTGTTTTGTGTGTTTTCTAAATGAACTGCTTAGCATGTTCATTAGAATAAGCTGTCTAAAGTTTTCTTTCTGTTTGTTAATCAGCTTTTACATATTAATTTAGCACTTACAGAAGTTTAACAAGTCTTCTTGATGGTATTGTTTTCTGGGGTATGCAAGGAGTGATTTTAATGTCTTGATGTCTTTTGACTCTGAAGTGGCTGATATCTTCAGCAGAGAGGATTTTGCTGGTTGAATTGTAATATTTCTGCTTTGTAGATAAAAAAAAACAGTAAGTATGAAGGCCAGAAACTTAAGGAGTTTCATTGAAAATTCAGCTGAAAGCAAGCATGGATACTCTCATAAACACAGCTAGACTGAATGCCTTTCAGAATCTTTTGTAATGCAGTTTTATGGTGTTTTTAGCAATGCCAAAACTTCTACTGTTAAGTCTGGAACATGGTTTAGACTATCCAGGTTGCAATCTCTCTTGGTAGGTAAATAGATGGCTTATTTTCTGACATTGTTAATGTAACTACATAATGCATTTTTTTAATGAAGTGTGTGGTTTTGTGCTTTAGTTTGTACAGGTTTCACACATTGGGGGAAAAAAAAAACAGAGTATGAGCAACTCTTGGGAAGATTGGCTTATGTGGCGAAGATTTACAGTCTAAAGGGAAAGCTTGAAATTTTTTTTGTTAGTTTACCACTTTTATGCTACTGAAATTTGAACAACAGTATTAGGTTTAATTATCCTATTAATAAATTTAAATTCCTGTCTTAGTCATAACTGCTTGATGAAGATCCTCTAGATTTGGGCCTAACTAATCAATTGAAGGTGGAAATGAGTGATCTTAATATCTGAGTTTCTCGAGTAGTTTTTTCAATACTTGAGAATTGAGCTCAAATATATTTTTGTGAAAGAAAATCCACCTTGTTTTAAAATATCATTTTCATATTTATTTGTTCCTTTAAGACTTCAGTTCCTGTTTACTTATTTCAGTAAATACTGGTTTGTGAAAAGTGTTATGAAATTACTGGCTATGCTACTTTGCAGTCTGTATAGCAAGCTGCAAATTTTAGAATTTTTTTATCCTTACTGCTTGAACTATTCTGAAAATTTGTCCTGGTACGAATACTGAACCTTTCCGAAAATATGGCTTTAGTCATTTCCTCTTCATCACTGCTTTAATTTGATTTGGGGTGATACCTTTTTTTCCCTTTAACATACTGCATTAGGGAACTTCTTGGAAGTATTTTTATCTGTTTAATGTGGGTCTTGAAGCAGGGGTGAAAACACATCTCTTTCAAGGCAGTCATAGCAACACATCAAAAACAGCAGCAAAGGGAAGCACTTTAATGTTTTTTCTCTGTATAGCCCATACGCTATCAAAAGGCATTTGAAGTATATGTGCTATCCTATGGAAACTAACATTTTCTCAATATTGACAGAGCTTTCCAGCTATGATTAGTGCAAAAGCCTGACTATTCTTACACAGTGCTAGCTATGAGGACACACTGTTTATGTGGGGGAAATCCCTTCTTATGTAGAAATAAATATGACGTCTGGCACTGCAGGTCCCTTGGTATTAGTAGGATTGAAGCTCTTTACTAAGGCAGCAATAAAGCTGTTGAGGTACAGTTTTCCAGGGCCTCTGTAGCCCTGTTTTTCTTTCTTTTCTGACATGTTGTTAATCCCACACTGCTGGTCTTGTGCTAGTGTTGTTGAGGCAGATTCATGAGGCAAGTGACTGCCACTGATAAAAAATTCATCTTTCCCCCTCTAGTTTTTTTGTGTGTGTTTTGTAGACTTGAGTTTGTACTATTTAGTGCATATGAGACTGGACTATTAAAAATTAGTTACTCAAAACATTTGCCCATTTGTGACGGTGTCAGGATATTATGCTGAGGCTAGCAGGACGTGAGTTTTTGGATGTGTAATGACCAGCCTGCTTAAGACAGAGGATGAGGCTGCGGGCCAGGCTTTGAGGCATTTCAGAGGCAAATTCTACAAGGTAAGATGTTCCCTCTTATGTCAGTTGTCCTCCCTTCATGGGCTTTTTGACCTTGCACTTATATAACTTTTCTCAGGTTTATTTTAAATGTGTGGTTTTGTTTTCATTGGTCCCTTTTCCTTTAACACAAACATGCTCATGTTTTTTGCTAGTTTACAGCATTTTAAAAGGCAATAAACTAGTTATAGTAGTTTTTAGAGTATAAAAGAATGATCAACATTTCTAGTCATTGAAGTTAGTTGGGCAAATGAGAACAAAGGAGTTAAAAGTATTTAGACATGGGGGTTATCCAAGTTTGCTATGTATATCTTCAGGGAAATAATAACTTCTTGAGAGAGTATCAGAAGAAAATACTAATCGGAAAATGAAGCACAGAAAATTTAATTATTGGTTAATGATCTCCAATTGAAAGAAGAGCTGGAAGATCTACTGATGAGATGTGATTATATACTGATGAGAGTTGTGATTTCAAGGATTCTCTTGAGAAGAAATATGGGAAGTTTGAAAGGGATATAAGACAGCCTCCATGATCTGTAGTGTGTTGCATAACTAAACACTTAGTATGTAAAGCATAGGAGATAATTTTCTAAAATACTACACATTTTGGGGAAAAAAAATTCCTGATTAACATTTTAGGATTTCTTGGAAACTGTGGCAAATATGTACAGGCTTAGATGAGGCATCTTGCAAGAGACCTCTGGAAGTAGCCCTACAGTATTGGTTAATAATACTGCATACTAATTTGGTTGATAGTCCATTGATATCTTCATTAGCACTTTAATTACAGATAGAGAGACCAAGAATTTTTTTTTCACAATTAAAAAAAAAATAGTAGATCACATACCTGTAATTGGCTGCTATTGAAATTAAATTGATATTGATATTAAATGCACAGTGTTTTCCTATGCTTCTACTAGATTTTTTTTTTTCCCTTCCCTTACAGTGATTTTTACTCCAAGCTCTTCTTCCTAAATATTCACCAGAAACTGTGGAGCAAAACATTTCTGCTGAAGGGAGACAGCATGCATTAAGGTATTATTATTAGTCAGATTTAGAGGCTGGATGTAGATGCCTAGAAAGACAAAAATTAATTCTTGTCATGACTGTTTTGTCATCAAGAAATCTTATTGGTTGTACTTCTCAGTCTCCAGGGAGAAAGGAATGCTAATTTAAAAGACAGCTTCTAGCACGTAGGCTAACACACTACACTGCTTCAATTGGAAGATGATATATATATATATATATATATAATATATATATTTAAATACTTCTTAAACTGCACACTAAAAAAAAAAAATCACTGACTCCAATAAGGAGCTGTTTCAGGTGGTTCCCATAAGGGGAGTAATACAGCTTCAAACTACTCCAAAAAGGAAAGAGACTGATTAATATAGAACACTATATATAATTTTTATATAGGCTAGTTGGCATATATTATTTAAACCCTCTGTTCTTCTGGAAATCTCATCATTAAGGAAATAGTAAATATTTGAAGATGCTTTAGGGTCTGTGTTTAGGTAGGTATCTCCACTTCTCTAAGCAGCTCTTTGTATTATGGTGTCCCTAAGCAGTTAAAAAGTATTGTTCAGGAAAGTGGATTTCTCTTAGTCTGCTCTATCATCTTTCCCAAAATGACTGTGCTGTCATTCTTTAGTATTAATCAATAGGTATCCTATAGAGCTGTAAAGGGGTACCTTTTTGCTAGGTGAAATGTTGCTAGAATTAAATATACCTCTTGTCAGCACTTGTAGGTCAGGATTTTTTTCCTCTGCATTGAAGATGAAAAATAAAGATAAATTTAAAATTGAGATTCTCTTCATGTGGTACAGTGGGTTTGCATTTCTGACCTCTCTTTCCTTGCTTAAATTTTTATTAATACCTTTAGAAAATATCTGAATCTTAGGCTATATAAACAACTTCATTTAGTCATCTGGGCAATGCCAAACTTCTGTTGACATCTGAATTTTTTGCAGTATTTTTGCTTTGAGAAGTATTTTTGGGGGGATTTTTTGCTTATTCCTATATTGGTAAATTAAATAAGCCTATGGGTATGTCACAAGTACAACAGTACTATGTCGACTAGCCTTAATGCCAGAACACTAGGATCCTAGTCTTCAAAAATATAATTGCTGTTTCTAAATTGGCATTTGGGGGTAGTTTCTGAACATTTCCATTTCCTGAATTGTGCCCAAGAATAGTTTGGGAGAGCACTGTTTAATCCAGGCCAAAAACCATGCCAGACAGGACTGTTGTAACAATTAAAAGGACAGATAATTGAATTCCAATGCTGTGGAACACTTCCTAGTACTTCTAATGAAATAGTACATGTCTAGCCAACATAATAAGCTAAAAAGTGTTTTGGTTTCATACATTTCAATGTGTCAGTTAACTTCAGAATTGGCACTTATGGGGGCATACACAAACTGCCTTAATAAGGAAACATGTAATGAGTTTAAGCTGTAGACAAAATAATTGACATAGCCTTGAACATTTCAGTTCACTCGTGTGGCAAATCAACTCATGATTTTGTAGAATTTTTTTTTTGTTTTCATTTGTCTTTTATTTTTCTGTTAATGTTCTGTTTCTTTATGTTAGACTATTTCAAATATCAGAATGCTAAGTGTTGGAGAAAAGTACCTTTAGACTTTGGATGAACCAATGGTGAATATATTGCACATATAATCTTCCTACTTATTGGTCTTCTTCCACTTTTGTTAGGGCTGTAGGTCTTTTGAACATCTTCACTGGGAACAGAAACTGAAATCAGAACTTCTGGCTTTTAGCTACCAACATATTTAAACATACATCTTCTGTAAAATAGTGATCAACTATTTTTCCCCACTGCTTGAAAAATTTGAAGTGTTTATATAGCATGCATTAATGTTCAGCCCTTAAATGTTCATCATTTTTTCTTGAGCACCTAATTGATGCAATTATAGGAAGGATTTTATAGCAAAGTGTCAACTGCTATAACTGATACACTGCTATCATATGGAATTTGTTTCAAAAATAGAAAATGCTAACCTTGCTGTGGGTCTTTGTCTTCACTTGTTTGAGCCACAGAAGTTTGTCATCCCTGCTCTTCATATTATACATTCAGCTTTCTGTTTTTAAGGGGAAAACATGAGATTATTATTTTGAATTTTTCTGTATATTTTATACACCTCAGAGTCTCAAAATTTCTGTGAAGAGATGATAAACAAGAATGGTCTAAATGCAATATGGGCTGACCAATGTATGGCCTTAATTAACTCTTCAGTGGATCATCAACTATGAGAGGCAGAATATTTTGAGGGAGGGTAGAAGCAATGAGCAATGGAAATTTCAGCCACCAATATAGTTTTTTAACAAAGGATTTCTGAAGTGATAAAGAACCACTTGGAGAAAAAAATCTGAGAGAAAAGATTTAGATATAGTTTCATGTATTATTTAAATATACTGTTACAAGGTGCAGTCAATCACATTTCCAGTGTCAGCACCAGCAATTCTTGGTCTGACTGCAAGTTAGCTGTATAATAAATAAACAAAGCTGGAGCTGTTTCTCTTGACCAAAAGCAATTGTCTAAGGGGTAGTACTATGAACCTCCTTTGCACAAGCAAGGAGATCTGAAAAAATTAGATCGTCATTGAGCTTCAGGAGAAAGCTGGGAGCCTGTGTTTACAACAGCAATGCTAATTGTTTTGTGAAACTGCACTTCTTTGGCATTGCTTTGAAAAATGTGCAATCTGCCTGAAACAGGCTGCTGCAGAGCTCTTTTTTTTTAAAGAAGGCAAACCAAATAAAAACCCCTCAGACACTTTGAAAAAAATTATTTTGCATTAACAGATCAATCTATATATCTGGAGCAAGATCTTTCTATTGCAGACTTATGTATGCACTTGTTATGCATCAGCATTTCCCTGGTTGCTGTCAAGGTGTTTTTAATCTTAAAACTGAATGACTTAACCTCAGGATACTTGTCTTTTGTATTCCAAATGCATAGACATTGCCTAACCACAGCTGACCTCCTCTCCAGAGACAGATAGAAAGGTGAGGGATGGGAAAGCATTCATAGGAAACAAGCAGGGCTACTTGACACCTAGGATTCACAGCATAATACTACATACAAACTATATCAGTGACTGCCTGGAAGGAGTATTCAAGGAGATATTCACAGCAAGGGTCTGGAACAATAACTTCTAACCTATCCCCTCAAAGGGGTTTTAGTGTTGCATCAACATCCTGTGGAGAAGTATAGAAACAGTCCAGAGAAAATGCTTCAGGATTTTTGTATTTAAAATAACTTCTATGCAACTACAGGGGAAAAATATTCAGTTATTTTACAGGGAGTGGGTTTTTCTTTAGCAGAATTAGTCTGTCATTAGGATACTCAAAATTCAGCAAGCAGGAAGGAGATGGCAAAGGAAATGGTATCTTTCAGCGTTGTTGTTTTAAAATGTTATAATGCATGCAGTACTGAAAAGTAAGTCATTACATATTGGCAAGTTGTACTGCAGTTTATTACTGTATATCCTGTTTAAAACATGTTGGCGGTTTCCTAGTCAGACTTGGCAGTAAGATATTCCACACTTCATGGGAAGCTTTCATTTTACCAGAATAGAACATAATGATTTAAGGAGTTATGGCATTAAACATCACTGATAGTGAGATCACTTTAATAATTCTCTTTATGTCGTGGTAGAAAATTTGTTAACTTTATTAGTACCTTATCTTGCATATCCATCCTGATAAGCTGACATTTTTTGCAAAGTAATTCATTAAAATACCCCATTTTAATTTTTTTCCTTTTGGGTGTATTAAGTATAAAGTTTAAAATCATACTTTTAACAGTGGAGGTTGGCTCAATGAGAACTGCCTTTAAGATTCTGTTCATTTATGACTTAATAGCATAATAGTTTTTTTTCAGGTAACTCTATTCCTTCTTCTAGCAGTCAGTAGATGAGGATAAATAGACTGAAACCCCAACAGAATAAATTATCTTCAAATTAAAGAATCATGTGTCAGGAGAATGAAGTGTAATGTCTTGATTTATAATGTGAATTCTTTCTGTTAGAGAGTGTGAGGTAACTGAAATATATATTTGATAGGCCAAGGTGTCTATTATTTGTAGTGGTGTCATGGCTGACCCCGCCCAGCAGCCAAGCACCATGCAGGTTCTCACCCAGTGGGATGGGCTAGAGAATAGGAAGAGCATGTGAAAACTCATGTTTTGAGATAAAGTCAGTTCAAGAGGGAAAGCAATAGCCACATGCCCACAAACAAAGCAAACCAAGGAATTAATTCATCACTTCCAAAGGCAGGCAAGAGTTCAGACACCTCTGTGAGAACAGGGCTCAATCACATGTAGCTGTGGTGACTTGTGAAGACAAAAGTCCTCACATCAAACATCCTCCTGCCCATTTCCCTATTCTCCTCCCAGCTTTATGAGCTGAGTGTGATGTCCTACTGTATGGAATATCTCTTTGGTCAGTTGGTGTCACCTGTCCCAGCTGAGTCCCTTTCTAACTCCTTATGCATCCCCAGAACCCTTGCCAGCAGGGCAGTACTAAAAGAAGTAAAGGCCTTGACACTGTGGAAGCCCTGCTCACCAATGTAAAAAAAAAATTCCTCTCTTACCAACACTGTTTCAAGCACTAACCTAAGACACAGCCCTGTACTAGCTATGGTGAAGACAATTAATGATAGCCCAGCTCAAACAAGGGCAAATTGCTAGCTTTAGGTTCACTCAGACTTATTCTCTAGTATGAGAGTGTGTGATGGTGTTTTTGCCTAGACATGCATTATCTGATGACCCCATGTGGAACAGATCATATAAATTATATTGACTATTTTATCATCAATTTGAAATAACTGGGAAGCCATTCATGCTTCAGTTTTTGAGTAATGAAGCATAGTTAGAGTATTACTTCAATAAGATAAAACTTAGAAGTGCCTATTTCTTTTGTTACAATTTTGGGCTTTGTTAAGGAATAAAAGAGAACACAACATAATATTTGATACAAATCAAACCTGTTAAAATGCATTGACTCTCCTTCAGACATTTGTTCTTGGGATGTAGAGAGAGTGGGAAGCAAATGGGGAGTTGGAGCCACTTTCATGTAGGATAGTGTTTGACTGACATTCGGTGTAATACCTGATCCCAGTTTAAGCCTTCGGGTTTATCATGTGTTGTGCTACTACACCTGAAACAGGTTCAAGTTCTGTTAAGAGCACAGATCCTGTTCTGTTTCTCTGGGAGCAGCAGGGACATGGTGATTATATCTTGCTGGTTACAACAGCTCTTACAAAAGGAAAAATGTATCTCGTTTTTGAAGCTTATAACAGTAAGATTTTTTGCATGCCAGTCTTGTCAGTTTTTCCCCCTGCAGAAGGAAATTAGTTTGGAGGAAATAATCCTTGCAGTGGAGACCCAAACAAGTATGTCTAAGGGGTAAAGAAGTGAAGTGAAAAGAAGGCATGACAGAAGAATATCTCTTTACTTGAAACAACTTGGCCTCCCCTCATCTTACAATATTGTGTTATAACTGAAAGTGCTACAAGCATGACAAGTCATACCATCCAAAATATGGCAGTAAAAACTTGTTCTGCAGTTGAAGAACCTCTAGAGTTGTCTGTTAATAAAAAATGAAGCTTATTCATAGTACCTAAAAAATTCACAAAATTTATTCAGTCGTTCTTTCTTTCCGTTTTATTTTTTGAAGGCTTCTCCCATGATAAATGAATCTAGGTACGTTAATTTCTCCTTGCCACAGAGTTGCTGTGTTCTATGCTTTACCTGTAACATCTTTTTGCAGTATTAGGACTAACTTTAGAAAAAAGCAATTTGCTTTCCTGTACTCTATATAACCCAGTGGGATTAAAAGTCCTACTGGCATTACTGAATGCTTGTAAAATAGTAGGTTGAAGGGGAATGTGGAGAAAAAACAAACTGTTTGCTACAAGAGGCCAGAGGGAATGCAGGAAGCCTGTCTTTGAGAAGTCTTTTCACTAATTCTTACTACAGTTACCAGCCCATATGCTTAATTGCAAGGTCAACAGCAGGAGGAGGGGGCTGCAAAGCCAGGAATAGGCTTTGTGGCACAGCAGACCTTGCTAGTATGGTTGGTTACTCTCTCCTTAGATGTTGGTAAAGGAGATGGTCTGCAGGCTTAGCGGCCTTCCTTTTTATTTTTTGGGGGTTTTTTTGTTTTTAAACAAAAAGAAAATCTAAATATACTGTAATCTGCAAGTTGTAAGATTTATCACATATGTTAGTCCATTTTCTATTCAGACCGCCATTGTGAAACAAAAAACTCCTGTGTACAAGTGCTTTTACATGTTAAATTGCAAGGCCAGTAGGAATTGAATTCTCAGCAGTACTGACATTGTTACCTATCACAGAATTGTCCTTAGTCAGATTAATCTCTCTTGTAATGTCTACCAGGGAGTTATTTTGGCCCTTAAAGTGAGTGACGATCTTCTTAAGGTCAGAATTAGCATTAAGTATGTACATACAGGAATATGTTCTGTCCTACTACAGAATCAATTGGGTTGGAAAGAACCTCTGAGGTTAAGTCCAACCTATGACCAAGCACCACCTTGTCAACTGGATTGATCCATTTAGTGCCACATCCAGTCTTTCCTTAAATGCTTCCAGGGGTGGTGACTCCACCAGCTCCCTGGGCAGCCCATTCCAATGCCCAGTCACCATTTCTGTGAAGAATTTCTTCCTTATGTCCAACCTGAACCTTCACTGGTGTAGCTTAAGGCTGTGTCCATGTGTCCTGTCACTGTTTACCTGGGAGAAAAGCCCAAGCCCCACCTGGCTATAGCCTCCATTCAGGCACTTGTAGAGTGATAAATCCTCCCTGAGCCTCCTCTTCTCCAGGCTAAACAACTCCAGATCCCTCAGCTGCCCCAAGCCCTTCACCAGCTTTGCTGCCCTTCTCTGGGCATGCCAGAGCACCTCAATGCTCTTCCTAAATTAAGGGACCCAAAACTGGACACAGAATTCAACATGCAGCCTCACTAGTACAGATCACTGCCTTCATCCTGTTGGCCACACTATTTCTGATACACGCCTGGATGCTGTTGCCGTTCTTTGCCACTGCTGGCTCCTGAGTCCAGTAAATGTGCAATCTGTCTTCCTGAAGTTCTGCAGTTTAAGTAATGACTCAGACTTTTTCCCATTACTTTCACTGAATTATGCTTGGAATTTAGCTAATTCTGTTTCTGATTAGTTTTGTTTGTCTTTCCTATTCTTATCCAATTAAGTTGATATATGTCAAAGAACAAAATTCAATGCCAAATAATGTTGTGGTATCAGTCTGATAAGGTGGTGCAATTAGATTTGAACAAATAAACAGGCAAATACAAAATTAAGAGGAAATTAAAATATGCTAGCTGGTACTTGAGACCAGAACCGAAGGCTTTGAGAATCAAAGCAATCATACACTGACTTTAAGATCATCAAAGAGATGCACTTAGCTGTCTATTGGAATCAAGTTTTAAAAGTTCTGAAATAGTAAACTAACTGGAGAAAGCAGTAGTAGTTGAGTAAAATTCATATTATACATTTATAAACTTTATAGATCTTGAGAAACTGCATTAGTGATTTTACTTTGTGGAGTGGGTTTTAAACGGAATGTGGATGTGAATTTACCACAACAAAAGCGAAAGAGACAAAACTGAAGGTATTAAAATATGAAATTCTGTAATTTACTATGACACCTCAATGATGCCTACTTTTCCTGTTGTGATGTGGTTGTCCTGGACAACCAAGTTTCTTCCTCCCCTACTCCCATCCACATCATGGTTGAATTTTAATCTGGATTTGGTATTTGTGTGTTTCATCTAGTTTAAATGTTGCCTTTGAAGGAAGGTACTGTTTCTAACTGAATTTACCTAATGCTCACCAATGTTAGTTTGATAGCTTTTTTTGTCTTTATGGTAACATGGGTCAGTGAGGGGGGAATGTTATTTTGACTTAAACCTAAGAACTGAGGAAAACCTGAAATCTTGAAGAAGAAATCTGCAAATCTATATAAAAACTATTATTCACTAGTTATGGGGCATCAAAAAAAAAAAAAAATCTGAGAATGTTTTTTGTGTTACAAAGAGGAGAAGAAAGAAAAAATCAAGAAAAAAGTATTAGCTATAAGAATACGAACAGAGCGACTTAGGCTGCTACACTTAAAATTTGTGTTTCTTAGTGGGTGATCTCTCTATATTTAACATATGATAGTTTTTGGTTCCAGTTTGGGTCATTATTCTTTATAACAAAAATTTTCTTTAAAAAATAAGTCAGAAATTATAGGGAAGCTGCATTTCTGTCATGCTTTTGGGTTTACCGTACGTAGGGAAGCTCTGCATACAGGAGGAATAGGTGAATGAAGGTGGCTAAATAACTTGAGAATAATCTGGAGAGTAAAATACTCATTGTACTTTACTCCTGTGGAAATCCATGAGTCCTACAAAAGTTCTTAGTTTTTGTGGCCTTGAACTCTAGAAAAATCTTTCCTGAGCATCTTGTAGGGACTGCCTTCTCAAATCCACTTCAGATGTTTCTTTATCAGGTGACTAGACATCTTCTGTAACATAGTGACATAGCCACCTCCAGCCATTGTGAACACAAGCAGCATCTGAAAAAAAATTTGGAGGATGTTTATTGCATTTGGAATGCATTTTGGAAGTGTTCAGGCACTCTGCTCATAAGATGATGCCTTTTATACCTCTTTGTTATGCCTCTTATTCCAACCACTGAGGGAAAGAAACATGCTCTGCATAGTGCACTTGCCTTGTTTTGTTACTGTAGTTTTAACATACTAAAGTTTGACATTTAGTTTCTGAAATTAAATTGCTGTTGATATCTAATCATAAGATTTAGTCTCTGAAATGAAATTTTTATTACTATCCAGTCATAAAACAATCCTTGAGCCATTCAATTGAAAACTGACTGTGCAGTGCAGCTTTTTGAATACATCCTGTTATTGCAGTGAAGTTATAGGTTTATCCATAATAAACTTTTGAGGAAATATTTATTACATAATATATTTCTTTACTATAGCAAACACATAAGTACAGAAGATTTCTGTCGCTTGGTTATGTAATGCTTGAACAGTGCCCACATTACCAGCTCAAATGGGGAAATTAAAGTATTTGACAATGGACTGTTCTTTCTAGTACAAGCATGATGAAATATCTTGTGACAGGATTAATACCACTTTGAAGTATTTCAATTGCAATAGACACTTGTGAAAATGAGTTCCAGCCCATCATTTTGGCTAGAAAGTGACCAAAACCTCCCTTAGTCTGTTTATTTAAATAGCTTTAAGCCTCCTGATTACTCCTGTAAGTCACTACTTACTTCATTAAATACAAGAACTTTGTTTTTTGTCTACTTTATATTCATAGTTCAATAAATCTTCTTTGTCCTGAGATGAAGGTAAATTTATGAAATACTTAGAATTATAGTGAGAAAAGCTACTCAAGTACACAAACCAGAAATGTTTCTCAAGTAGAGAAGAACCAAGTCATTGCTTTGGATTTTGTAGTCTAAGAAAATATTGTTATAGTCTTAGAGAGGGAACAAGGAGGAGAGGAAAACAATGTTTATTAAATAGTGAAGGAAATATTTCTGTTCTTGTTTTGTGGGAGGAAAATCTTAACTTTTGAATTGAGTAATTTACCTTTCCAGCTGGTAAGTTCAACTATTTCCAGAGCTGTCATGCTCTGTTTAGTACAGAGAGCGAAAATGGAATTCTGTTGACAAAATAAGAAAAAAATCCCATTGTATTATAGAAGGGAAAGCTAGAAGAAAACATTCCTGCACAGTGCTCATCAATTTAATTTTATGCATAGTCATTTCATGTGACTATTAAACTTTTTTGAAGTAATTTTAGGCAAAGTGAATTAAATAGTTAAAAAAAGAGAAAACAAAAACTACCCTGTAAAGGCTAGCATTAACTTTTAAAGGGAGAAAAGGCAAATAGTATTTTGTTAATGGGGAAAAGTGATATGTGGTTACCAAAATAGATTAACAACGGACTGTGGTTACAAGCAAAAACCTCAGCTACAGTCCTTCCAAAAGACAAACTGTCTTATGCAGAACAACAAGATTAAGTGAGGAGGATGTTCAGCTTTGTGTGTCACCTACTATCTCCTAAGAATAAAATTATTACATATTTTCTTGTGTTGAATGTAATTCTATCTTCTGACAGCATCTTGAAGTTGTAATATGGTCAAAATACTAGTATCTAACACTCACTTTTTTCCTGTCTGTGTATTGGCAGTAAACAACTAAATATCTCTCACGTGTCATATGAAAGATAAAGGATATGTGGAAATTTAGTTAGATGAAAGTACAGCATGGTGACTTACATGGGATGCCTGAATGCTGACAGTAACTAGTTATACTTGTGGCACTCACTTGATGCTCATTCAATACACCGTTAAGCAAGCAAGCAACATCAAGGTATTTTCAAGCAGAGATCTTAATTGTTCAACACAACTTAGCAGTGTCAAGATCTTCATGTTTGCGCTCAGATAAATTACACTTGATAGATTACTTGTAACTATAATCTGAATTATTATAGTGTCAGAGTCCAGGACATCCCTCTGGCTGGCCTGGCTGCCTTGAGACCCTGGCAGGGGTCTTGGAGACCCTGGCAAGAAGTCAAAAACATCTATGGCTTCAGTTTTAGCCTGTGGAAAAAGCTGTCAATTTTGTATGAGGAATTAGAAATCACTAGTGTGATATTTGAACTAACACCAGCTGGAAAAGTAGAACTTTGGGATTATAGGAATGGAGTTCAAGAGGGTACAAGATGGAGTAAATTGGGCATGTTCTAGTCTTCTTCTTCTTTGTCTTGTCCTCAATGTCTTGGTGTGATGGTGGCACTATTCTATTGGTTTAAACTAGAGATTCCCAGTCTAACATAGATGATGGGAATTGGTAAAGAAATTGTAAACATAGACACGTAGTTTTGAGTCTATAAGGTGGGAGCCACTTGAGGAGAGGCTGCTGTGGCTTCTGTACTAGGTGGACCACGGCAGGTCAGAGAGAAAATATTATAGATAAGAAGAAATAAGCAACCTTGAAAAAGCACAATTGGAAGCATTCTAAGACTCCTCATTTAGCTGCATTCGAGCTAGGGAAGCAAAGACTCTTTTTGGATCTCTCTTGGGGTCACCCTGACCTTCAGGATCCCCAAGAGAGAAATCCATAATCTAGTATTATTAAAATTAATAGGATATCTGTATATTAATAGTATTATTATCACTAATAGTAATATAATTAGGATTATAATAATGCTACTATCTTAATATTATCTAAGATAAACCTAGATTATTAATACCCCCCAATAATTTTAAGTGAGAAATGTTTATTTGTATGTTTGCTGCTATTACTGCTTGTATGTAACCCTTTAGATGAGCTCAGGCATACAAGGAAACCATTCTGAGATGACAAAAAGTTCAGTTAAAGCTACCCATGTGCATGCCTGTATGATAACATATAGATTGCAAAACCACCCAAGCTACCTTAGCTTAGGTTCTGAAAAAGGACTACTATCTCAAATTTCTTTCAACTGAAATGCATCTATTTAATGTAAGAGAGGTAATTTATTGTATTTGAACTCACATTGCCAAAAAGAGGAAACAAAACAAATCCTTTCTGAGATGGGTGCTTAATTATACAAAGTGTCAAAATCTCCAAATACTTTGATAATTTCAAAGAGTGAATAATAATGTATTTTACAGCTAGATAGGGCAAACCAGATGAATCTAGAATTCTTACTCATGCTTATCAGATTACAGGGAAAAATGATCTTTTTTTCCAAATTTAAAAAGAAAAAGGTTAAGCTTTACTTTTAGAATCTGTTTTTCTAACCTTTTGTCTTTTGATTAATTTTGGAAAATTATTGGTCCTACTAATGTAGCGCATTACTTCAATGCATTACTTTGATACAACTACATGTTATATCCTTAGTAAGCACTGAACATGTTGAAGATACAGAATTTGTACATGGTTCTAGGTTCAATGTCTTTGCCACTAACTTTGGAAAAGGATGATCTTTAGTTACAGCACAAGTAGGTTAGCATGTATGCATCCCACATACCTTAACAAGTCATGACTCTATAATGATCACATGAAATAAGGACAGTACCTTGAGATTTGAATCTGAAGGGAAAGCTCTAATTTTAATGCTGGTGTTCCTCAATTACTGAACTTTCAAGCACTACTATTAAAAAAAAGTTTCTTGGGATTTTTTTCATCTCTGGATACCTAATCTCTGAATCCCCAAGGATTTGTCCTTGGACAGATAGTTCACAGGATATTTTTCTTCAGAGAATTGTGTTAATTTGCCAAAAGGTGAAATGGCAAAATTAAATCTGAAGCTTGCACTGCTTCTGAGACTGGAGCCATTTAAGAGTATGCTGTAATAAGATCCTGAACACTTTCTTAGGGAACAAGCCACAAAAAATCCTCAAACCAACAAACCAAAATTCCAAAAACCCAAATACCAGATGTTAGCAGCTGAAAGATGAAATTAATAATGTATAAGATATTAATATTACCAAAGGAGAAAAGAAAGGTAATTTAATAACTTATAGGTGTCATTGATCTTATCTAGAACTGATTTTAAACATTGAGGTTTGAGAACTGATGCAAATTACAATTCTCTTATGCTTTTATTTCATCAGAGCTTTGCTAGTGGCTGGGGTGACTGGATGCAGAATAAAATGTGATGCCACTGAACTGAGACTACACACTTGATAGTTAAAAATGTTGAAATTGAAGTTACTGGGGAAAAAATAAGATTCAAAACTCACGAGGAAATACATAAAAGCAGGAATTTTCAAATTGTGTAAATATAGGAAGTCAGATAAATGTTCAGGTGACAGCTCAGTAATGAGCCTCTAAGTGAGCCATAACCCAGGGATATCCTGCTGTTCTGGGAAAAAAAAAAAATTAGTATATTCTGGTATAAGTGGATCTACATTCTGTAAGGCCTTTTGAAATAATCCTGCTCTACAGAATACTGGGAGGATCTTGGCTTCTGTCCAGTTCTGAGCTTTGTACAATTGGAGAAAGCTCAGAGGGGATAATAAGGGTGAGCAAAGGTCAACTAAACATGGCTTACAACAAAAATATGATTCAATTAATGTTATTCTGTTTAAGATGATAGTCTTAAGCATGTAAAACACTATTGCAAAGAATAATTCTTTGGAATAATTCTTTTCCATGTCCATGAGAAGATAAAAGATAATTAATTCATGAAATGAGAAGAAAGATTAAGGTTAGATATTTTAATTTTTTTCAAAGTACATAAGTAAGTAAGCACTGAAATTAATTGCCTGGATGTAGCTTCTAACTGTGGAGGAGAAGTAGATAAGCAGGTCACAGAAATTATGTAGACAAAAAAATTAATGTAAGGAAATAGACTTAAATGATAATGCAACGTGTCTTTAAACCCTGTAATTTCATGGTAAATGAGGAGTAGGTATGTCAATCCTTTAGCCTTAAATAATAGAAAAGCTTTCAATTATCTTCCTCTCACATTTGTGTCAAGGGTATAGAATTCTGCACCTTTTTTTCTCTCCCTCTGTGCTGCTTGTAACCTTCTTTGGCTGTTCCTATGCTCTGGATCTTTTATATTCCTTGTCTGTAGCAAGGTACCAGTCAGAATACTTCATGCTTTTTGTCTTGGAATTCAGGCATTAGAAAGGCTATCCCTTGCTATCGCAGCAGAGAAATCATCCTTGGATGATCCCCACTGAAAAAGGTAAGGTTGTTGGTTTTTTGTTTAGCTTTTTGTTTGCTTTTTCCCAGTGATCATTTTATTTTCTCCTTGATCATGAAGTTAGGATGAACATTTATACATAGTAGTCATTCTTTTGGTTCACCCAGCTTTTTTGTTGACACACATTTAAATGTTTCTGTGACACATTTTAAGGATTTTTGTGGTGTTTAACACCAGGCCAACATCTTTCTTGTCCTGAAACTGTTCTCTGCCAGTGATATTGTCCATCCTATTGATTTAATGAATTCAGCTGGAATGTGCAGAAGACAAGTGACTTTCTACAGCAGAAGACTGTATTTGTCAAAAGCTATATAGCTCAGATGATCTAATTTACCTCCTGCATTTCAGGAAATCTGATTGTGTTGACCAGACTAAGGTTAAAACTTCTTTTCAATTGACATAGATATTGCTGTATTTGCTCTTTTAATTCAGTACTGCTTTGAACTGTACCCTGGAGCTGTATACTAGAAACACACAAATCTTCATAAGCTCTGTAGACCAGTAAAGGCTTGCAATAGGAAGCAAATGTTACACTTTCTAAGTATCTAAGAGCTTATATTTAACCAGTTACATCATCTGTTGCCTTTATGTAACTAAAGCTCCAATTCTGTCACTGAAAGATACTGAGTCATGCCTTATGTGCAAATAATTCTGCTGACTTTCTCACAATTCCTTTCATTCACAAAATTCACAAAAGCTGAGATTTTGTTATGCCCTTGTCTTCCCCTACATTTAAAAAACTTGATTCAGTTTGGCCACTTCAACCCATTAACTACTGAATGAAAAATGAGCAAAATACTGTCAGTAATACCTACTTACTGTGAAATGAGGCCTTCAAAAAGATATTTACTTTCTAAGAGACTTGGGGTACATCATAGTATTTCTAGTCCTGAGCTGAAGATACTCATGAGCAATCATCATGATTACTGAGGGTCTATGCTCATATATTAAAGTATGTGAATGCTAGGACACTTGATTCCAGACTCACTCTTAAGTTCTCAAAAATATTTTCCCTCTAAATCATACTTATGTGCAGCGAAGTCCAAAAAATGGATCGCAGATTTTAATTTTTATGTTAATGATTTTATCTCAGTATTTTGGGGGTTATTTTGTAATCGGTTAGAAAATGGAGTTGCTGGGTTTTTGATTATCTGGGAAGGTGTTAGACTTGCATTCCCTGTTTTTTTATTTCTTGGAGAACACTACCACCAATTCTTGATTTTAACTTGCCAGTCATACATCCTTACTTGCAAGAGTAATATTTATATTCCAGACAGTGTGTGAGACACACCACTATTTGTAAACCAGTCTAATTAACTTATTCTCCAGCTTAAGTATCATATTAAGTAAACAAACACTAATTATCATCTGGTTGTAACAGAATTAATTTCACTCCTTTCATTGGCTCCTCATCACTCCTTCATTGCTCTGAAGGAAGAAAACATGGTTTTCTTTCAGAATGCAAAGATATTCCAGTAAACATCAATCTCCTGAATATTTTTTAAAATAAAACATGATTAAACACCTTGGTAAATTGATAATTCTATGAAAAAGACAAACTAAGCATTTTATTGCTTCTAATTTCAGCCTCTTTTCTCCAAATAGATGTGCAACTTCTTTACATTTAAACAAAAAGTGTCATAAATATTGAGATATAATTATGAGCTTTAGTAGTTGGGTTATTTGTATTGTGATTAATAACAGAGATATGGATGCTTTTTAGGTGGCCTCTAAGAGATACTTTTCAGTGTAGAAATTACAGCATACTTGCACACATCATGCTTCAATGACAGGTGTACTGGCTTTGCTCTTTGCTTTAGAAAAAGTATTTCCTGTCTTTCCATGATGATTTTGCAGATGGCTGAAAAGTAAAATCCATTTGTGTAATTTTGTACTGTAAGAAATAGTCCTTTCTAGAATGTGGGCATAGGAAGAGTATATGGACTGAAATACAGATTTAATAATGCTAGTGAAAGGGATCCATATTTCTGTCTATCGCAATTTAAAAAATATTCGTAGGTTTTCCCTTTATTTCTGGTCTGCAAACTGAGAGACTGAGGCAGTTAAAAGTGACTTTCCATTTAGGAAGGAGGCATTGGTAGACTGTTTCCTGAATGGCCTTACTAGTAACTCGTACTGTAGACAATGAACTGTGACAGGAAAAATATTTCTGTATCTTGTGGTCTTTGTAATCTGTAACATCTGCATCTCTGAAGGGTGTTCTAGAGAACTAGTGTGAATCTTTCTAAAAACTATGACTTCTCAATGCTTTGCAACAGTGTGCAAGACTGGCAACAGAAAGTGATTCTGTTTATGGAATTGTTTTGTTTTTTGGTTTTTTGGGGTTTTTTTTTTGACAACATCTCTAAAAGCATCAGCTTCAACTGTTAACCCAGAACCAAGTCCACTATTAAACTATGTCCCTAAGTGCCTCATCTATGTGTCTTTAAAATACCTCCAGGAATGGTAACTCAACCACTTCTGGGAACAGCCTGTTCCCATTGTGGACAACATTTTCCAAGAAGAAATTTTTTTATAATATCTAATCTGAACTTCCTATGGCACAAATTGAAGATGTTTCCTCTTGTCCTTTTTCTTGCAACTTGGGAGAAGAGGCTAACACCCACCAGGCCACAACCTCCTTTCAGGTAGTTAGAAAGAGATAGTTCCCCCTCAAAAACTGTCAAAGGCTTCACTTTATATATGGGATATGTGAAATGTAATTGTACTATATTGCAGATAATTTTTGGCTGTTTGACTGGAATTCCTAGTCTTCTGGGATTAATTACTCAGATTAAAAAAAGGGAATTATTATTACACAATTTATTTACTTGAAACTGCAAAGGAACAAAATAATCTGTTTTATATTCCTACTTCTCTGAAAGTGTTTCAGTCTTCCCTCTCCCTTCCTGAATCCCCTTCTTGAATTAAGCAAGTGCTTGAATGCAGTAGTGTCTGACACCTGGATGTTTTATACAGAGGTGTGTATGAAGCATAATCATTGGTCCACTTCAAACTTTCCAGTTTATTTGCTGTTGCTTTTTTCTTATATCCAGGATATGTATACTTGCCTTCTTGTTCTATATATAACTCAAATCATGTCCCTGCAATCTAATTGGCAACTTTCGCATCTCATTCTTTGTCTGTGGTTCAGGTTATCAGAATAATTTACATGTGGGAAAGGTTTTCTTTATTCTGTTTTGGTGGGGTTTATTTTGTGTTTTCCTCCCCTCTGCTCCCCTCCCTTCCCTTCTTCCCCCTTCACTAGGCTTTAAGTTGTACTTTAAGTATGCCTGCATGGGTGAAGATCAGTTTTTAAAGTTTCAGAAGTGTGTGGTCAGAATAGTCAAACTGTGAAAACACTTGTAATTAAGAAGGAAACGTTTAGGAGGAAAGAAGAATCATGTTCATTGTGAACTGGATGATTGAAACACAAAAGTCAAGTATACATATTCATACATAGCAATCAGTGACTGGCAGGGTAGGCATTTAAACCAAGATCTTCAGAGATTTGGAAGTCTCTCTCCTTTTACTGTTGCAAATCATTAAACTGCATATAAAAATTGAAATGCAAATTATATCTTTTTTTTTGAAACTGATAAATACAAATTCCTTATTACTCATGAGTGACTTGATTGATGGTGAAGAGTTTTCTTTTAATGTCTGGATAGTTAGAAAATAATTTTGGAAAAGAAAAACAATAATAATTCACTTTGCTAAGCAGGTGTTTCCTTGCAAATGTTAAAAATGCAAAGAAGCAACAATTGCAGGTGAAAAATTATGGCTTGTTAGCACTACCCTCTGGCTAGGTAATAAATGCCAAGTATACCTATGCAGAAACCTGAGCTATGTGTCTGAGATCTTTTAACCACCTGATAAGCTCTTATCTCTACAAATAAAACCAGTGGTGACAGTAACCCTTCTTAGACAAAAGCTGCTGCCTTGCTCTACACTTACAAAGTTATTTATTGTGTATTTGACTTGCAACATGATATGAAAAATAGGAAAGTATAAGTTTGTTTTTAGCCTTTTTATTATGTATTAGTGTTATATTTTAGATCAAGAGGCTTTATCACATCCTTTTTCAACAAATGACTTTTCAACTGAAGCTCATTTTGTAATGAAGTAGTAGATACCATAGAATTAGATGTAATGTCGAGTATGAAATTTTCATCTCACTGATTAATGTTTCCTAAAACCTGAATGAATTCCTTGAATATGCAGTGTTGTAGCTGTGTATTTTGTGCTATCTTGTAAGGGGTTTTTTATGATTAAAGGTAGTTAAAATAATTGAGGCTTATGAATTCTTCATATTAAGCACTATCAAAGGTAAGATTACTGATATAAGTTGTCTTTTTATGATCCTTCTATGAGACCACCTCTTGTTCTGTTGGTTTGAAGCAGGAATTAGCACCTGCTACTTACTCGCAATTTCAAAAAATGTAATTTTAGGACTAAGTAGGATTTTGCATCAGCAGGTACTGTTTTCTGCTAAAAATCCTAAGTGTTTTTTTGAAAAAGTTTGTGATCTGATTTTTCAATCATGCATTATTTTTATTAGCCTTTTGATGGACCTTCAGAACTTTAAGAAACTACTTCCCAGCAAATATTTTCAAATAGGTTTCAAAAATTTGCTCAGGCTGATCAAGGAATTTTAATAATGGAAACATGTAAGTAGTAGTAATAAAGCTTTTGATGCATGCTGATGTTATCTTGAAATAAAGCCAATGTATAAACACTACTATATTTAACACTACCGTAACAAATAAATTTACTGGTTTTTAGTTCAACTCTCTACTTGAAATTTACTCCCTGTGGCAAGATTAATGGTCCATGTTGTTTACTAGAAGAAAATGGTGTACTGATATTCTGCATGCAAAACAGAAGCTGAGGATCAGTAATCCCAAATTCAATTGCACACTGCCTAGTTTTTACTGGTAATGATCTAGTAATAATTTCTCAAGATGCTTGTACAGTGTTTAATGTTTATTTGAAGGAGAATATACTTTCCAGTGCTGCATGCACTTTTCTAAATCAGTACAAGCAACTACCAAAAGATGAGGGTTCTACCCTTCTTTAAGGATTTGCTATTTAATCAAGGAGGGAAATTGCCTGTACTAGGAAACCTTTTTTTGTAACTAAAACACTCTCTTTAATTAAGAAATGACCAGACTATGTTGCAGGGGGAATGAAAAATTGGTTTAGCATGAAGGACTTAGAAGCCCTTGGTAGAGAAATTCAAGACAAAGCTCAGCTCTAGAAATAACACCACTGTTAATGCCACGACCATCCAGGAGATCTGAGAAGGGAGCTCCTTTGCAATAACCCTGTGAGAATACTTTTAAAGTGTCTAAAATGGCTTAATGATTGGTTCATTGCCTTATACAGTTTCCTAAATAAGCATCATCTGTAGCACAGTGGAAGTCTAAAGCACACAATCTTTATTCTGATGATACAGAGAGTGTAGGGAAGGTAGTGAGGATTTCTATGACATGTTAGTGTGAGCATGCTATACTTAGGCTCTTATTTATCTTTAATGTTTGAAATTGGTTTTGGTTTAAAAAAAAGCTTATATTTGCATTCCTCTTACTTAAGATTAACCTGAATTTTTTAAAGTTTTTTTTTTGAAAAAAAAACAAGACACTTAATATAAGGATGTCCTGAATTTATGTCTTCAAACACTTTTCAAACTGTGGTCTGGCTTAAAAAGATTTGTGGGGCAAGCTTAATACTGAATTTTAGTGACACTAAAGGCTTTTTGGTATGAAATATTGGGCTATGTACTTGAACCTCAAAGTCACAAGAGGAATATTATGCTCATAAAAGATAATTGATTAATAAAATAAAAAAAGCTAATTTACTAGTCATCCATCTAAATATATTTACTTTTTCATGAAGTATATGAATATGAGTTTTGAAGAGTGGACT
This sequence comes from Taeniopygia guttata, assembly GCF_048771995.1. Lineage (NCBI taxonomy): Eukaryota > Metazoa > Chordata > Aves > Passeriformes > Estrildidae > Taeniopygia > Taeniopygia guttata. The sequence continues at coordinate 55,821,165 of NC_133026.1, read as the reverse complement.
ATATCTTCAAGTACAAATTCTATGTTATTTTTATTTTCCTAAGTGGACCAAATTTCTTTTTCCTGACAATCATCTTTCTTTTGTTCTAGTGAAGTATAATATAATCTTACTCAAAATGCATAAAAACAGAACTACATCTCTGAATTGAACTTGGGGTTCATTTGCTGATTACTGCCTTCAGTAGTGGTTAACTAAGGACAAAAATGCTTGTAATTGCAATTAGATAAGACATGGTGAATGAAACCTGAATCTTCAAATATACCAGCTCTTCTAATCTGCTTTGAATTATTAAGAGTACTTTGTCCCTTTACAGTATCTACTCACTTTTTTTGACATTCTGGTACAGTCATGGCTTTATTCTGCCATCCTGTGACAATGTGCAATAAGGTGGTCATACATAGTGCAGGAGGAAATAGAAGAATGCAGTCAATTATTCTAAATTTACCAGCCCTTACTCTCAGAGAATACAGAAGTTCTTGTTCTACCAGGACTTTTAGCACTGCTATGCTACTGGTGCATCTATTCTAGGCATTGGTGGGGTTTAAAAAAAAAACAAATTTTTTTTGAAAATTATTATAAGTTATATATAAAACTTACTGAGCTTTGACTCTAATTTTCCCCTTGCGCAACCTCATTACATTCCTTACACAACCTACTGGCATTCCTATAGTCCCTTCTCCCTGAAGCGAAGTCAGTGTTCAGCCAGAGAAATGAGGGTAGGTAAAATTCCATATCATACATCCTAATCTCCCATGAGGCCTGTCCCAGGGAAGGCAGATCCAGTCAGAGATAGCAGATCTTTCTTGGGTTCCTCCAGTTACTCACCATAGCTCTGTTGCTATGAAGAGAAGCTTCTCTACCTGAAAGACTTTGTTCTTCCCTCTAGAAAGAAGAATCGGAGGGAAAGGTTCTTATTTTTCAAATTCTGCTGCTTTAACTGAAAAAATAATAAGTAGTAAAATGATAAAAGCAGAGCACTTAAACATTGTAATTTAGAGCCAAATTTAATATAGTTCATGTATCTCTGTTTCCTTTGTATTGAATTGTCCTTCTCTTTCCATGAGGATAGCATCAGAGACTAGTCACCAAAATACATTTCTTGTTTGACTGGCTATGCCTTTACTTAAGAGTGGGTTGCATAAATATCCCCAGTGGTTGTAACTCCTTTGATGGGGACATGGGAGTGATAACCTCTTGTTGAGGAGACCCATGGATGTTCTGCATTTGAGAACTTCTAGTTTTGGTCTAGCTTAACAAATGATTTCATTTCTCACACAGATGTCATGAGGAGAGAACTCAGGACACCTAGCATATGGGGAGTTTTGAGCAGGACTTGCAGGATGTTACAGTACTACATATAAAAATAAGTTAGTACTTCTTTATCAGTTATCCACTTTTAATTCCTGGAACTCTCAAAAGTTTTTGTGCATTATTTAATGCAAGCTGTACATTTGTCAGCCATATAAACTCATATTCAAGGAGTCTCTTGGAGAAGCTTATACCCATGACAGGTTCATATTTTTTAAATCATATTATTCAATTATAATTATCCTGTGAAAGGCTGATGGAAGAGACATAAATGAATACAATCTCTACCCCATTCTTGAAATTCATGGAAATATAAAATATGTCCTTATAATATCTCACTGCAATAATTATTGTAATCCTCAGCATAGTCAGTTGTGGTTGGAAGTCATGATAGGCGGTTCTAAAGAGTTATACACTCAGATTTCATTGGTATAGTTTTTGAGTGCTTGGATACTGGTGAAATGTTTGTAAGTCTGAGATTCAAAGATTTTGACTGCACTAGGATTTGGTAGGAACAGGTAGTTCTGTGTCATCAATATCAAGTGTTTACCTACATTAGAAATTCCAATTTAAATGATCAAACTCTTAGCTACCTTTAACCAGCTAAGTAAGCTATGATGATAGAACATAATTTAATCTCATTTTAAGGAAAAAGTTCCCCAGAGTCAGCCTTATCTTTGCTTTTTAACTACTTTAATATCAATAATTTCAATTTTTAAATAATCAAAAATGACTGGGCTGCATAAATGGCTTTCTTAATTGGCTAGTTAAAGAGTTCTTAGTGAACAAAGTTTAAATGTTGAAATTTACAGCTTTTGAGACAAAAGAAGCAAATATTTTTATTACTCTGTTTAGTACTTCATTAAATGGGATCATTACTTAAGCTTAATTTTTGAGGTAAACAAGACCTCATCAAGATACAAATGATACTGGAAACTTGGTGCAGTAAAAGAAGTTATTCCCTGTTGCGTTATAGAGACAATGAAGTATGAAAATGATGACATTTAATATCTTAAATTAAAACTGCATTAGGGAATGCTTCAGCACTTTAAACTGGTATCTCATAATTTGATTGCACCTGTCTAATCCAATATCACAATACAGCTGCAGACTTTTCAAACTCCAAGTTTCTGGTACTGCTATCAGATTTAGAAGGAAAAAGATTATAGGACAATATGCAACAATAAATATGGTATTTATAGACATTGCTAAACAGGACATTTTTATGAGCTGTAATATTTATACAGTTTAAAAAAACCATTCATTTAAGCATATTCTTATATGACTACTACTTCAATTAGAAATTAATCTAGTTGCATGGCTTTTCCACTTCTCTAGTCTTGATGAAATATAAAAGAAGGTGAAATCTTCATACTTCTCTATCCAAATTATTTTTCTGTAGGAAATATATGATGGAGATTTTGGGAGGATTGCTAAACCCACATGAAAAATTTCAACAGATGCCACAATGTTATAATTTTGAAACTTAATTCTATAATCTATTTAGACCTTGAATAGGACAGTATTTTTTTCTATGTAAAATGTTCCATTACTTACTTTTGAGAGATTAGCCTTATTCTACCAACCCTTAAACCTGACCTGTTTTGAAGGAGTGTGTCCTGTCCTAGGCTCACAACATCCCCAGGCAGCTCTGCAGGCTGGGGGCAGAGTGGCTGGAAAGCTGCACAGTTGAAGAGGACATAGGGATGCTGAATGTGATCCAGCTGTGTCCAGAAGGCCAAGAAGGCCAAAGGCATCCTGGCCTGTATCAGCAATAGTGTGGCCAGCAGGATGAGGGCAGTGCTTGTCCCTCTGTACTCAGCACTGTTGAAGGTGCACCTTGAATTCAGTTTTGGGCACCTCACTTCAAGAGAGACACTGATGTGCTGGAGCCTGTCCAGAGAAGAGCAACAAAGCTAAGGGGTCTCAAGTACAAGTCCTATGAGAAGTGGCTGAGGGAGCTGGGATTGTTTAGCCTGGAAAAGAGGAGGCTTGGGTGAGACCTTTTTGCTCCCTCCAATTACCTGAAATGAGGTTGTAGAGACATGGGGGTTCAGTCTTTTCTCCATTGAAGCAAGTGACAGGACCAGAGGAAATGGCTTTAAGTTATGCCAGGGGAGGTTTACATTAAATATTAGAAAATTTTTTTCACTGAGATTGTTGCCAAGCCTTGATACTAGCTTCTCAGAGAAGTGGTGGAATCACTGTTCCTGGAAGTGTTCAGAAAGCATGTGGATATGACACCTGGAGAAATGATTTAATGGTGAAAATGGAAGTGCTAGCTTGATGGTTGAACTCAAAGCCTTAGGGGCCTTTTCCTATCCCTAAATATTCCATGATTCCTTTATATTTGCTTTGCTTACTACAAGAGCACATTACTTAACTGGGGGAAAACTTCTTTTTAAGTCAAGTTTCTTTTGTTTGGTGTTTGTGCACTGAGAAACTGTTACTTATTAATAAAAGCTAGTGGCTCGCAAGCCTCTTTATGCTTGCAAGCAGAAAAGGCAGGAATGTACATTATGGAGATCATGGTGCCTGGGCAGCTTTACATTTTTGACTAATATGAAATATGTACTTGGACAATTGAGTGTGGCAGAGTAAATTTCAAATTTACTGGAAAAAAAGTAGCATAGGTACTATTTCAAAATTAGGGGAAAATCATAAATACGTGCATTAAAAATATCTTTCTCGGTTTCTCTATGCTAGAATAAGAAGAAAAGACCTCACGCAGGGATGCTAAGAGCTCTAGCATATCTGTATCAGAATACATAATGGATAGTTATGTCCCACTCTGCAATTTCATAAATGTACAAATTTTGTTGGAACGTTTTCTTGAGTATATGTCTCCATACCAAGCTAATGGAACATGCTTTATCTTAGAGACAAGACACTATATGTAAGACAACCGTGTTTGATTTGCTCATAATATTTATTGTATTCCCTACTTCATTATGTCTTGAATTGATGAGATTTTATTCTTCTTTGACTTGTTACTTATAAAGGTTTAATGCTCCTTTTCAATGAAAACAGTAAATACTTAACTACATAAATCAAAATTTTAGGGAAAAAAATCACAGAAGCAACACAGCTTACGGGAGTTGAAATGTCTAAAATCCAAGGTATTGTCTTCAAAATCCTCAAGTGTAGCACAAAGAAAGGTAACTCTTAAAAGGTAACTCTTAAGAGGTAATTGTACAAAGGCATGTTTTTTCCAACTATATACATTGTTTCAAATTGCAGTCCAATTCAGAATTTCTTAAAACTAGCTTTTAAAATTGGTTTTTTTGCAGTATTTCATCCTTCATATTTTCTAATGCAATTAAGCTTAACATGTTTACTTATCGTCCATGTGAAAAACAAAACCACCATCTATTCTAATTGGGGCAGGTAGAAAATGGTGCAGATACTCCCACTGGTTTTGTTCTGAGAAGGACACATTAAAAGTTCTGTTTTCTTGCAGAGTTACTTCACCCAAGAAGTTAAGGTTAGATTTAGATCATTCATACTGTATTATGAATCTAGCTGAAACCAATGCAATTATAGAAGCCTGCTTATATATAATTTATAGGCAGAAAAACCAGTGTACTCTGATGGGAAGATGGGAATAATGGTTGAGCAAACAGTGAGAGGGGGAAGTATTTTGTATGTTCAACTAAGTATCAATATAAAGCTGAGAGTTTAGATGTGGGATACCTACCCAGCAAATAGTCAAGCTGGAGTAAAGAGAGAAAGCAATAGGTCTAGGGGAACACTGGTTGTGTTGCTGTCAATTACTATGAATATCAATGCACCAAGTGATGTCTTTGATCACTACGAAGGCATTTTTTAAAAAAAAGACTTTTTAATTCTACATTTTAGTCTAGCAGACCTTTATGATGATCCCCGCATATTAATGAATCACATGTGCTTAGCTCTGAAATTTTTATCATCTTTCCAACTATTAATATTCATCATACTGGGGTTTATGGTTGTAGACCTCACTGTTATTAATAAAACATTAACTGCAGAGTTGAACGGCAGGCACATTCTGTAGCGGAGCAGGATATCATAGCGACTGGTCCTGACCTAGGGAAAGCCCAGGCAGCGCTGAGACCTGCAAGGAAGGGGCAGCTCTCATGTGTGTGGCTGATGAGGTGTGTGTGGGGCCAGGAGGAATGGTGTCACCCCCAATGCCCACAAAGAGCAGCCCTGGGGAGAACAATGAGCAGAGTGGGCAAACAGGACCTGGCATGTCAGCCAGAGCATGGTGGGGCAGTTTGCCCAGGATGACATGCAGGGGGCAGGGTGCTTCTTTGAAGGAGAGGCATTCAACTGGCCAAGAGGAGAGACTTGCTCCCATGTCTGTTGGAGGTTCCTGGAATGCATTAACAATAGCTTCCTTCTCCATGTGATAGAGTAGCCAACAAGGAAAAGTGCTTTGCTGAACCCTATTCTCACCAAGAGGCGCTCTGGGGAATGTGCATCTGGTTACAGCTGCTGTAACCATCAAGTCATGGAGTTCAAGACACTGAAGTCTGTGGGAGGGAACACACCAAACTCTGTATACCCTGGACTTTAGAAAAGTAAACTTTGGCCTCTCCAGGAGTCCACTTTGGTAAAGTAGCATGGAATAAAGCCCTGGAGAGAAGAGAAACCCAAGCAAGTTGGTTGATATTCAAGGATCACCTCCACCAAGTTCAGGAGTTATGCATCCCAGGAGGAAGACAGACAAAATGACCAGGAGCTTAATGGAGGGGAAAAAAGATTTCCTAGACAAATACAAACACAAAAAACAAGCCCGGAGAGCATGGAAGCAGGGAAAAATAGTCTGGGAGAAATAGAGAGATTGCCTGGGCAGAAAGGGATAAGGTTATGAAAGCTAATGCCCTGACAGAATTAAACCTGGCCACAGGTGTCAATAGCAAGAAGTAAAGCTCCTATGGGTTATGTCTGTGATAAAATGAAGACTAGGCAAAATATGGCCTCCTTCATAAGGAAAAGGAAAACCTGGTTTTCTGGGAGTTGGAGAAAGTAGAAGTACTCAACAACTTTTTTGTCTCAGTCTTTACTGGCAAGTGCTCCAGCAGCACTGTCTGAGCCACACGCACAGAAGGTAAATGCAGGAACGGAGAAAGTGAAGAACCACCTGCTATAGGAAAAGGTCAGGTCTGAGGCCATCTAAGAAACCAGACTTCACAAACCCATGGAACCTGATAAGACAACTCTGTGTGTCCCGAGGAAGCTGGTGGAGGAAGTAGCTAAGCTGCTGTCCATATTTGAGAAGCCATGGTAGTTTGGTGGAGTTCCCAGTGGCTGGTAGTTACCCCTTCAAAAATAGGGGTTACCTCTTCAAAAATTAGCTTGGGCAGGCACTGGAAAATTTTGCCCAGGGAGGTTGTGGACGCCTCAACCCTGGAGGTGTTCAAAGCCATGTTGGATGGGATTTCATGCAACCTGGTCTAGTGTAAGGTGTCCCTGGCAGAGGGCTATTACTAAGTGATACTTGAGTTCTCTTCCAAATCAAACAATTCTATGCTTCAATGATTAAAAGATGGCTAACACGAGAATCAAGATTTTTTTTTTTAGTAACTCTGAATTGCTGTAAGTAAAGGGAAACTGTGGCAAGGAATTTGTTCCTAGGTGGTGAAGGAAAGGCTAAAAAAACATCCCTTTGCTAGTCATGAAGGCAGAAACTAACCATCTTTTAATTCTTCCTCTCCTCAGTTGTTCATTTAAAAATTTTTTAACGGGAAAAAAATGTTTTTCTTGTGTTGTGACTTCAAACCATAATAAGCTATATAGAAGGGTTTTCTGGGTGATTTTACTTTCTTGATAGGGAACATTTTTCAAACTTCTATTCATGTGCAATTTAAGAATGTAATGTAAATTATTCAGTGTTTCTCTGATGCAAAGGTGGAATAAAGCTAAATACAAATAAATACAAGATATGGAACAAAGCTAAATACAAATTTATTCTAAACTTGGTTTCCAGTATCTCTTAAATGCTTCCAACTCCATGATCAATTTTGCAGTTGTCTTTATTTGGTAGTTCTCAGAAATTACATAGGCTAGTATAAGTCTTAAATGTGGAGCATGTGTATGTCCTGCTACAATTATCTTATTGTTCAAATGGACAATTGTGGGAGGGGAAAGGAATAGTTTTTAACTCGTACATAGAAGGTTTGACCAAGGTCTTAGAACAACAGGCTCTAGATATTGCCTTGCATTTAGTTTTTCTTTGGAGTGTTCCCATTATTTTATTGTTACGGTGATAGTTATTAAAACAATATATAACTTGACATTCCATTTGATCAGGGAAGTATAAGCTGACAGTATTTCATAACGCTGTTTGCCTTATCAGCCACCTACAGATTTTTAAGTACTTACTGACATATTAAGTATATTGACAGCTTTTGTTTTAATTAACTTCTAATGGCTCACCCATTAGTACATTTAAAGCACAATCACGACTGACATCCCAGGACAGCGTGGCTAATCAATAGAAAGGCAGCTGAGACAACACAGCACTGGCACTGTAATAAACTCCATCCTTCAGGTGTACAGGTCTCCCATAAACAATTGGATGCCAAATTTTCACTTCTAAATCAAAGTAAACAAACCAAATCATATACATCATGAATATTGACATATCTTTCTCCAAAACAATATGTTTTGAAGTTTTCTTCTGTATGATTTTTCTTGCACAGTTATAAAGATCACAATGGTATTTTAAAAACTCCACAGAAATAATCCATTCTAGTTTTAGGTCTACATATACATTTTAATAAAATTTTTGTATTAAACACTTTTGTTCTTGCAGTCATGAACTGGAAATATCTGAGTTTCTAGTCTAATACTAAAATGTGAAAAATAACAAACCTGATAAAAATATAATAAAGAGATTACTTTTATGAGAAAGTCATGACTTGTTTATCTTTCAGTCTGTCATCACCCTTTTACAGCTATTATTCTATCTGCATGTATTTTCTTTCTCTGACTTTAATTTTTGGTTGAAGTGAAGGTTTTGGATATCCTGTGACTTTCAATCATAAACACTTCAAGGTTGTTGTAGGGGATCTAAATGAGACTTTGATATACTTCATTCTTGTTTTGCAACTTTGCTGAGATACCTCTTTTCAAGAATGGGATAAAGGCTTGTTTTTAAAAGAAGTGTCTGAATGTTTATTGATTCTGCTGTAAATGACTGCTTAAATCTAGGTGTGATGCTATGCCCAACAGGGTTTGGATGCATCAGAGTAAACCTGACCAGTGTATTTACATAAAACCAGAGGTTGGCCCATCAGGTACCTCACTTTCATTAAATGTTGCTTAGGAGAGAAAATGCTTAACTATAAAGGAGCACCATAAACAAGGCTTGATCTATGTGCTGGAATGCTTTCTAAAGTTTAGACAGAATTATGGAGGTTAAACCTAGGGTAGCATATATTTACCTTGTAAATACTCAAGAATGGAGATAACAAATAATTTAATAACATAACTGTTGCCTTCAGGGGAGGCAACGGCGACCTGGTTGCAAGAAGGCAGCACGGCAGCCCGGCCTCATCCGGGCTACTTGGGCAAACGACAACACGCTAACACCAATGTGGTGGATGGTTGAAAGCGTTTATTATCTTATCTCATGGGTTTAAATAGTCTTGGGGGATTTTGCTACGTCGGGGGGGGGGGGGGGGTTGGTAGGGTCTCTAGATTAGTTGGGAGTGGAAAACTACTGGGTTAGGTGTGGTTACATGCTCTGGGGGTGATAGATAACGTGAAGCAGGGTGAGAGGGGGAAGGGTCTTTCTTTCCGTCACATCCCGAGATCTTCTGTTCACCTGTCCCTATCTACCACACATAACTTTCATTTAATTTCAGTAGTGCTTGGACTCCAGAGTGGCATAATGACTGTAGCTTTGTAAGACCATCTGCATTTTAAAATGGACCATGAGAGTGGCTTGGAATACCTCTAATGCACAGAATTACCCGTTTAGATAAAATTCTGCAGTTTGCAGGATTGAATACAAGAATGTCCTCTTTCACAAGAGAAAGATGAGAGAGAGGAAGGTAAGCCACAGGAATGTTTTCTTCCACTTGAGTATGGTTAACGAAGGTGAAAAAAGTTAATAATGATTAATATCCTTAAGCTTGAAAATTGATTTTGATATCAGACTGTGGGTTGTTCACTCATCAGAGTTTAGCAATCTAAATTCAGGATCTTAAAGCAGGATACCTATGCCCTTTCTAAAATGAATAGCTATGGAATAGCCTTTTGAAATGGTTGAATGATCTGGAAAAGAAATCTCACACAGACAAGACATCTGTAGTGTTATAGAGGAGCTTAAATTTTTTGTGCTCTTACTCCAAGTGGTTAAACTGGCTCTGTGTGTATCCTTTCTTTCCAATATGTATTACATTCTGATCAGGGAATATGTATGTTGGTCATATAAATGGAGCTGTGACTGTAATGAAATTATTCCTCCCCTGAGGAAAACACAAGATCTTCTCCTCTGTAGACATTAATCTTTTCTGTGTTATGCATGGCCACACTTGCTTCAAAGTGCACTCGGTTAGTGTACATGACTCAAAGCACTGGCAGGAAGGGCCCTCTTAAGTAAAGCATTTAATTCCTCTACTTCACTTACAGCTAAGGTAGTCCAAAAGAACAAATAAGATCACCTTCCTCCTTAAACTGAGGTAATAGGTAGTTTTGTTACTTAGAAATTACTTTAGAATTTTAAAACTTGTTTGTTTCTGTGTATTTTGGTCATTGGAAGAGGATTTGATGTAGATTATAAGTCAGCTGAGTATTAATTATCTATAAAGCATGATAATTCAGGTATGCTTATGAGAGAATTAAAAGTCATGAGAAAGCGAGAATAAAAATGAAACATATTCACTATCTAAATATTTCCCAGATCTCATATATTGAATTATAATTGTAATTCTTAAAGGGTTACATGAGGGTTGCTGTGAATGATTCAGCTCCTCTGGGAAAACAGTATGGGAATAAATATTTGGAAAAGTTATATTAACATATGAAAAGAACTTCATATGGAAATTGATGTGTTTGGGATTCTCTGTATTTGTAAATTTGACTTTGCAAGGCCAAAGTCCTTTAGTACCTCATTTTGGACAAAAGATTTCTTCATGATATACACTAAAATAGCATAACAATATTTAAAGGACAAAGAAAGATAGCTTCTCTATAAAACATGGAAGGAGAAATATTATTCAACTAGGTAGTGTAGCCTTTGTTCTTTCAAGTAGCAGGTTGAAAAAAAAGAATAGATGTTTTGAAAATTGCTGGTTTTATTCTCACACTATTACATCTAAATATATATTGAATAAATAACTTGACCTCCAAATACTGAAGTGTTTAGATGTGTTCAGGTAACCTAGAAATATTTTAAGAAATATTTGTCTCTAAACATTTGGAAAAATGTGTACTTGAAAGTAAACAGAAAATGATATTATATAAAAAAATACCTCAAACTCTGCTTCTATATGCTACTGTAATATTTTTTTCATATGCAAATATAAAAAAGCTCTTCTGGACCCTGTTTGCATTGCAGAATATCTAAAGAAATATTTTTGTTTTTAATAACAATTTAGAACTTGCGAGTACTGTTCTATGATAGTTTTTTGTAGATAAAATCTATGGCATATTCTCAGTAGATATATAAATGGAATGTGGGGGTTTTAGTGTTATGGTTTAGTTTAAGTTTGTAGGAGTTTTTTTCCCCCTCAGATGTAATAATCTAGCAGTAAAAACTCTGTGTAATTCATAAAATTATGATTATAAGACTAAGGTTTTTTTTGTTTTTTTGGTTTGTTTGTTTGTTGTTTTTTTTTTTTGTTTTGTTTTGTTTTTTTTTTTTAAGAAGGAGAATTGTAGGGCTATGTAAGGATTCAGGCCCAAGGATTAGTTTGAGTAGGAGCCAGCCCACCTTTTACTATCTCACCCTACCTGGAATCTGAGCTAAGAGGATTAGCTCAAAAAAAGCTAAATAGCCTAAACTGATTAATACAATTATGTAAACCTTTGTCTCAGCTTTGTGGAGCTCTGATCATGAAAATACAATCTGTAGTCTGTATCAACATAGTATTTCCCTTCTCTAATGCCTAGTTTAGACTTACCTGAATACCAACCACTAAACAACACACCAGTAGGGGACTTGGTGACCATCAGCCTCCAGGATCATGTTCTTTGCAATACAATTGCCCAAGTCTCTCATTGATATAACCAGGCACTGGTTATTACTGGTATTCTTACTTGGAATAACATAGCACAACTATAGCACTTAAGGATACTAAAATGGTGAAGCATCCTTATGGATAGAGACCCCAGAACAAGTTGTATGAAGTGGATTTATTTAATCCCCTGTATTTTTGACTTCTTCTTTGGCAGTGGGAAAATATCATTCCTAACTTTTAAATGCCTGTAAAATTAGCTTATATTCTGGACTGTAGATATGCTGTGCATCAGCCTGCTAGGCTGTTTTTTGGGGGGGTTTTGTAAGCCTGATAGAATTGCCCTAGTGTTATCTCAGAGATCAAACACAAGAGGTATTACTCCCACTTTATGTTCCAAGACCTCGCATGTTCAATCAGTTTTTCCTTTCAGTTTATAGAAGCTTTTGGAACAAGACTGTCTGTGTATCTGTAATGCCGTACAAGTTTCATGTTCACAGGGTAGACTAGGCAGACACCAAGTCATTCCATTATTATTCAAACCAGTAGAGAATCACAGAATTGCAGAATCAATTAGGCTGGAAAGGACCTCTGAGATCAAGTAAAACCTAGCACTAAATGCCATATCCAGCCATTCCTTGAACACCTTCAGGGACAGTGACTCCTCAACCTCCCTGGGTAGACATGATCTCTAACCACCTTTCTGTAAAGAAATCTTCCTAAAGAAAGATGGTCTTTGGGATCAATGATCTTTTGGAGTAGTCTCTCAAGTAGATGAGCTTCAGTCTTTGGATTGCTTGGTAGACATAAGCATGTGTATCATGGGTTTGCTCTTGTGCTTATTAAAATAAATGAAACTTCAATTTTTTTTTTGTGAGAAACTCTGGTCAGCTTCATTGTGATAATTAGTCCTCTGACATCACATTAATTATTGGAACCAATGCTGAGGAAAGTGAAACAGTCATCAACAGGAAGTATTTAATTTACAAACCAGTGTACTGAATAATACCAATTTAAAACACAAAGTAAAAGAGAATTATTAATATCTAATCAATTAAGTTTGAATTAAAAAATAAACAGTAATACAAAAAAAGCAAGAAAGAGACTAAACACTTTCTGATAACATACCATTGTATTACTTCCATGACCATTGAACAGCTGCTTCAATTTTTCCTTTTTTTTCTCCAACAATATGCCTGTATATTATGGTTTTCTTACTGTTAGTGGCATCTCTTCCACTGATGTAAAAAAAATGTTGAACACTGGCTGGTAAGTAACCTGATATCCCTAGGAAAGGGCTAAAAGTATTTTTCAAAAGCTCCCTTGGCTTAAGAGCAAATGGAAATAAAAGTTGCTGTTACAATTGAAACCTAATCATGTAAAAATTCCTATTGTATGAAATCTGCTATATTACTAAACTAACAAGCAATAACCTTTAAGTGTGTTTAATTTTTTTTTTATAATTTATGCTAGTGTATATTTCACAAGTATTTATGGAGAGATCTCATAACTGCATGAAAAGATGTAAGAGAATTATTATCCATATTTTCCTAGTCTAAATAGAATTCTATTATAAAAATTCCAGTAAACACAAATTATCTCTTTCTATATTAAAGCAAATTAGAGTTTGGTATATTTAAGAAATGCAATGCCTTTAAAACGTGAAGGAAGCAATCTCATTATCATGCTTGTCATGTTATCATTATTTTTCATGTTTTGGTAAGTATGTTACTGAAAATGCTCAATAAAAAAATGCAAACAAGATTACTAGTACTGCAAGCTGTTATATTTTGCTCTATTGCCATAGAAAGCTGCTGTGCCACTTTAATGTGGCTTGGTGGTTGTAAGGTACAGAATGGTTGTTGAAATGGATAGTTCCTTGTATAAACGACAGTGAAAACCAAATGTCTCTCCTTTACTTAGCTCTGGAACTATCCTACAGAATTGCTTTAAATATTTGGGTGGCTTTGTCAAGACTTAATGAATTCTGGCAGTCATAAATCTCAGATGCCCTTACTGAGTAAAACCTGAAATTATCAGAGTTTCATAGCTTAAGCTGCCCTTGCCATATGGCGAGTGCAAATGTTTCTAAAGCAGCAAATGTTCTGTCAAGAGTTCCCAGTGATGTTTTGATTGGATTGCTCTATTATCTGAACAAGTCTGCCAAAAGAAAGCACCTGCACAATGAAAAGTGTGCAGAAGCTGCCAGTCTGTAGCAAGGGAAGGAAAGTGAAGCATGTAGTGACAAGTTACCTGTCATTAGAAGATATGCTGCATGGGTTATAATAGATTCTACAGCACACCTGATCTCACAAAATGTCTCTTGCTAAAGAAGAAAGGTGGGGAATGTGTGTGTGTGTAAAAGAACTAACCTAGCCACCAGTAAACTTCTGCCCCTGACGATGCCAAGTCACAGCTTAATATGCTGTAACAGCTCACAAAACAATGAACTCCTCTGTGGCTTCTTAGCCAGACCTTTCCAGAGAGGTTATCAAACAATAACTCCAGAGAGGTTAGATATGTTCCTTTTCCATATTCAGTTTTGCTTCAGTTTTAAGATGCCAATACTGTATGCAGATTTTTATTCTCTTGGACAGTCTGGCCTGGAGCATATTATCCACTTGTTATAATTGATAGCTGAATATGCAAATGCATTAAAGAACTGACAGAAGTAAAATTATTTTTTCTCTTCTGAGAATGCGTATTTAATGAGATCTCTTTGCTACATACTCCACTTTTCTGGACTGTATATCATCTTTAAGTAGATGAAAATTATATTTTGAGCCAAAAAAAGTTTCACATGAGCATGTGACAACTATTATCTGTTATGTATGTAGGTTTACAGGTCATTACCATTTCTGTCACTGAGAAGGATATGTAGTTATACTGCACCTGTTGGTCTTAAGAAACAATAAAATTCAATCTTACCTAATAGCCAGAAGTGTGTGAAGTGTTACCAGGACATGATCTCTGTGCAAGTCCCTTGACTAGGCCTTAGTACTATGAATTTTGTTGTGTACTCTGTCATGGAACTGAGGGAAGAGAAGCAGTGCAGAGAGGGAACTGTAGATCAGATCAAGGGAACAGAAATAGACTGCCAGAAAGGAAAAAAAAAAGGCAACTGGATGGTGGGAATAGGGTGGGGGTTGGGAGATTTTTCTTCCAGTAATGTAAAACAGAGTTGAGTGGGAGTACAGTAAAAATCCGGGGGGTGTGGGGGGGGGTTGGAAAATGGGGGAAGATAGATGGCATTAACAGTTTTATGAGAACCTTTTGGGATAGATTTTTTTTATTTTATCCCCACTGTAGAAATGGATCAATTCATCTGTTAATGGATTTTAAAATTCCAGTTTAGGGTCAATAAAATTTAATTGCTCTCCCAGACATACCTTTGCATATTGTAGTTCTGAAATTTTCCCACAGTAAAGTTTCATCAAAAATAAAAGGGAGAACTGGAGTATAATAAAAATCTCAGTATTGTCTGATCTTCTACCTCTCACAGCGTCAATGCAGCTGTTACACAGACAGTACATCAAATGTCAGTTGTGCACTGTCCAAATTCTACGTAGATGTTTTGAAATAATTATGTTCTAGACCATGCTGTTAAAAACCTCATCAAACATGGCAGCAAACTTGGGACTTGTGAAGTTCTAGCCCTCAGTAAA
This sequence comes from Taeniopygia guttata, assembly GCF_048771995.1. NCBI lineage: Eukaryota > Metazoa > Chordata > Aves > Passeriformes > Estrildidae > Taeniopygia > Taeniopygia guttata. Next base: position 55,806,023 of record NC_133026.1, on the reverse strand, counting down.
GCATTGTGTTAAATAAGCTTGTTCAAAATTCCTGTAGGATGTGTTCTTACTCTTTAAAATTCTAACTTGGAATAAAAACAAATGTGAAAAAAATTTATTTTGTCTTTGGAGATCTGTTTGATAGAGGCAGAATGATCTCTGCTACCAGAATTTCTATAATTCATGGAGAGTTGAAGTGATATTCCCACTTTCTCTTTCCCAAAGTATGCTTTGGGTATTTAAAGAAAATCCATTTTCAGTTTTCTTTATTCGACTCTGTGCATCCTTTCATAATTCACCCAAGTATGAAGTTGACCAACTAGGAGAAAAAGCATAATGCTGTTTTGCAGAACCATTTTTTACATTTTCTCACCTCACCATCAGTCCACATTTGCCTGATGGTTTTCTTCTTTTCTCTCTTAGTGTACTACTATCCAAATTAAATTGCAACCTAACATGGCCCTGATGCAAGGTTGTTTACTCTCACATCAATGATGTAGCCTGTACACTACAATTATTTTCCATAAGTTTTTCTGCACCTTTAAAATTGTATGTTTTCCTTCATGGATGCTAAGTATGATTTAGGGTTTTCAGAGTGCTTAAGGCAGTAGAAATTAATATTATGTGGGTCTTAACCCTATTAAATATTGGAATTCATAACTTCTTTTTTATTAGTGCCCTACTTAAAGTAGGACATTTTGTAAAATAAAAAGTCTCAGAAATAGAGGAAAAAGAGTTCTGTGATTACAATGCCTTGAATGCTGCAAATATGCAAGCAGATCTCTAGAGACTATCTCTAAGGACTACACAGAGTACTTCTTAGTTATCACTGCATAATTCAATAATGATATGAATGATAAGAATACAATTGGTAGGAATACTTAATCCAACAAAAACCTACTAAGATTATCCCTTTTTCTGAAGGATCAATTTGAAAAGCAGTAAAGTTAACACTGATTGAAGGAAATGCAGTATATTATCTTTTAAAAACTGTTGTCCTTCAAATTTCAGACATTTTCCAGAAGTTTTTCTTTAGCTGTGTGTGTTTGGGGGCAGTGGAGAGGATATATGCACCATGATCTTGTAGGTGCCTGCATTATAAGAAAGGAAATACCTCTGACAAGGTTAATAAATTTATTTATTTATATGGTATTCTTGACATTTTCCAAGAAGCAATAGAGGCTAGCCACTGGGTTAATAAAACTATTTGGTTTTAGTTTTGTGGGGGTTTTTTTTGTTGTTTTATTTTTTTGTATGAATGCCCAGAGGTGAAAAATATCTTGTTTTGCTTATACATGGATATAAATTTTAATGACATGAAATTAATACTAAAACCAGTCTAGGTACAGAAGACTAACTCTTACAAGCCACTGCACTACAGGCATTTCTTAATGTATGTTTTGAAGAGAAAAGCACTTGAAGCATGTAATTTTATAAATCAGAGGAAAAACTTCACTCAAAACTGCTGCTGGCAGATCCACAAAACTGGTACACCTGCATGGCAAGCATTGTATCCTAGTGACGCCAAAATAAGGAAGCAGTCTAGGCACCTGTTGACTGGCCATTTTGTTGCTAGACTTAGACACATTCATCAACCAGCAGGTTTATATTGGATCCATTAAGTGTAAAAAAATATTTTGGGATGTTTTTTTCTAAAAACTGCTGTCAACTTGCTGTGCTTGGTTTTTGTGAGAACAATATTCAGAACAAGAAAAAGGTTATTTTATTCTCTGATGCTTTAATTCAATTATATCCTAAAACTCATTGTGTGTTTCAAAAATAAATTAACTCGAGAGGTTATTCTGCTCTCCATCTGCTGCATTTCTTTAAATGTATTACTTCCATTCCTAGATCAGTTTAAGTGATTTTTTTTTCCTATCAAACCCATAGGCATATTTTCTTTTCTTTTTATTGCCTCTGTTCCAGAAATTGCCTCATAAACCATGTGACTCTCTAGTTTACTCTTTTTTTCCCCTTGCATGAAAAGCAGCCAGTAAAATGCAGCTAATGGCTGTTTTATATCTATGCTGCTGTAGACTTTATAACAGTATGCTTCATGTTTTCCATCTGTGTCTGTATCTCACTCGCAGAGGAGGATGTGTGACTGTAGAACAAATGATCAGAGAACAGTTGCATTGTTGCCCCTTGATGCTGAAAGGGAAAGGAGGCTACTTGAGATAACCAGATCTTGGGTCATAATTCAGCTGGTTTCCTCACCCTTGGATGTTCCCTTCCAAAGCATTTCTGCTTTAGTTTGATTGTCTGATAAAGTTGCTCAGGATTTCCATTGTAGTATTAGCCATGCTGAATAAAAGATGTAAAATGTCTTTATAGCACAGCATGTTTCCTGTCTGCTCTTCATAGTGTATGTACAGCATTAAGATCAGTGAAGGAGTAGAATAAACTTGTGCAGATTTCACCTAAGTATTAAATGAACTTTGAATTAGCAGCACAATTATACCTGGTTGATAGGAGCTTGAGGAAAAATATTAAGTTTCACTGGTGAATGAATAGGGACTGGTCAGAAAAACTGCAGCACGTTTCCTAAACAATTTAAATACTCTAAGATATAGTAGCACTGTCCAACTTTGAAATATCTTCATACTTCTGTATTCAGGTTACTATACATGGAAGTAAACCATGCTTTCATTGGATTAAGGTAGTCAGGGACTTTGTCCAGGAGGCCAAAGAAGTTGGTAAAATTTCTTTAAATATATGATTTGAGGCTGGCCAAACCTTGCCTTTATTTTTCTTGTATTTATTTTTCTCTATGTGAAATACGTGTAGTAATTGTGTACTTTAAAGATTTTTTATTATGTGAAATTTGCATTTTTTAATTTTTTTGGCATCCTTAAATGAAGATTTATTAAGAAACACAAAAATTAACAAATTTTCAAGATTAGGTATATGTGCAGCTGAACAGATGTCTGTCTTGATACCTTTATGTTGCTCTAATACTGCCTTCATAGAGACAAAAATTGAACAGCTGTTGAGTTTTCAAATGAGTATAGTGAAATTCAGAATTCATATCATGCTGATAGCAATCCTAAAAACAAAAGACCAGTTTCATGCCACTGCTCCAGTATTTAGTACAATTAGTCTTAAAAAGTCCTATGTAATTGGTTTGACTGTGTTAGCTGAGGTTTTGAGCTTTGAATAAATAATTCAAGTCCTACCTCCTTCCCACTAAAGCCCATAACTTTTAGAAATGTGTTTCATGTTTTGCCCTGCTTGTTGTACATGAGTGGGCTGGTTTTGTCTGGGGTAAAATTCAACTTCTTCACAGTAGCTGGTATGAGGCTGTATCTTGGATTTCTGAGAACAGGGATATGCCTATACCATATGGTGTCATGCTTAGCGTAAGTATCAGGGGAAGAAGGAAGGGATCGGACACATTTAGAGTGATAATATTTGTCTTCCCAAGTCATCATAACAGCGGATGGAGCCTTGCTTTCCCAAAGATGGCTGAACACCACAGGAGGTGGTGTTCCCTATTTTGCTTTGCTTGTGTGTGAAGGTTTTACCTTGCCTATTAAACCGTCTTTATCACAGTCCACTAAACTTTTCCTATTTCCTCCCCAATTCTACAAAGGGAGAATGAGTGAGGTTGTGTGAGGCTTAGCTGCTTGCTGGGGTTAACCTATGACAATGGCTTATGAGATTCAGAGGTTTCTAAATGAGTTACAAAGGAGAACGGGACACAAAGATTCTATCTGAAACACATACACTATTCAAGTTTTCTTTGGTCTGTGTCTGTATTTTCTAAATCAGAGTGAGAACGCCCTAAAGGGCAGAAATATAATCTGATTTGAATCACCTCTCTTTCTGCACAAGACTGTATATCCTAAGGGGTGATTCACCTTTTTTTTTTTTTTGTATCAACCAGACCAATTTTTCTGAGGAACACAGCTGCTATTGTCCTGTTCTCTTCCCACTTTGCCTGGGATGTTCTCTATCTCACTGATACTTAATGAATCCCAAAGCATCCTCCCCAAAAGAGAAAATATTGGGAATTTTCAATCTTCTTTGGGGAAAGATGGTTCCTTGTTCAAACAGAAAGTGAACTTACAGGCAGCAGTGGGGGTTTTTTGGTTTTGTTTTGTTTGTTTTTTTGTTTTGTTTTTTTTTTTTTAATTTACTTTTTTCAACACGTACTTTTCCCAAGGGGAATGACTTCCAGCTCAGAAAATGAATACTGCAGATAAGCAATGGAAGCATTAAGAAACTACTTATAATCAACTTAGATTCTCATTTCTAAACAGCCACGTGTTTTGTTATTAAACTTTTGTAATCATTGAGCTACTGTGTACGAGGAGGTGGAAAGAAACCAATAGATGTTAGCTGTCAGTGAGATGTAAGAAAGAATATAGTGACATAGAAAAAAACCCTTCAGCTTCACTGACCAAGTTATTTGGTCCTCTGAAATATTAACCTAAGTATAATGTTGACCTTTAAAATAGTTTTATTTTATTCTCATCTATTTTCTAAGACTATATTTTTGAGTTTAGTGATGTATTTGTTCTTTCTAATTTTCATAAAATGCAAAAATGGACACATAAACCACTTTTTTCTTGATTTACTACACAGGCCACTAACTCAAGTAACTAAGGTAGTTGAGCCAAGGTATTTTTAAAGGCATTTCGCTCTGTTTAGACTAACATCTGCCCTCTTCAAGGATTCTACTTCAAATTAAGTCCTCAGTATGTGACTTTTGTTGTAGGTGGCAACCACAGGTAGTTTCCCCTTTTTGATTTTGAGGAATAACCCTTCTCATAGCTATCTCTGCTTAATAACTGCTTCCAAACTCTTCTCAAACATAACCTCTGAAAATGAGATTATTTCATTTCCAAAGCTTTACTGCCAAAAATATGATAATTCCCAGTATGTGTATTTTTCTCAAATTAGGTGGATGTGAAATACTTAGTAGTTAGAAGTTCTGTAAGTAAGTTATCCATAAATGTTATTAAATGATTGCGTTTTGCTAGGAAAATATCAGCATTTCTAGATGTACTTTTGATACTGTGAAAACTAGGAATACCTGTAGAGGAATACAAAATTACTTCAGTTAACTGTTGATATTCCTTTACAGCATATGGAAAATACTAGTTTATTAAATTATGCTAGTTATAGGTTTTCACAAATTGCAACATTAAATGACAGAAATTTATAAATAACGAGAAGCTATAGAAAAGTGTAAATAGTAAAATAGTTTTACACTGCCAGAAATAAATGAGGACTGAAATACAGAAAATTCCTATAGTATCATTATTGAGGAAAACATGCAAGTCTGCATGTGAGTGAGCTGATCTGGGGAAAGCAATGTGGATGAGAATTTTTAAACTGCATGATCTCATATGATTTTTACCCAGTCTTGCCAGTTCTTTCTAGCCAGGAGATCTCACAGTATTATAGCAAGAGGTCAGTAGTCTTTTTGATTTGTGTGTTGGGAAAACTAAGGTACAAAGAATAATAATTGGATGTCCTGGGTACTCACCATGCCACAGTGGAGTGTCTACCACAGTAGAGTGGTACAGCTTGCATTTCATGAGTCCTCTCTCTTGATTGAGTGGAAGGAAATACTTGCTATGCTGCAATTTAAGAACTCAATTCATGCTGTTGAGTAAACTTACTGATTCTAACAAAATTCAGAAATACTTCACATTAGTAGAGGCTGAGTTTCATGCAGTCAACCTACATGTCAGTAATTACGTGATTTGCATTAACTTATCTCCAATTATCCTTGATATTCATTGACCTATTTATACGCATATAAAAACTATTATGAGAAGTTACTATTAGGTCATTAAGGCAAAAACTTTCCATCTCCAGCTTGACATTTAAAAGCCAGAGTTAGGAATTTAATGGCTCAGTATGATAGATTTGTATCCCATTAAAAGCTCTGGTATCTGTGATGAGAAACCAAACAGGACCTTATTAGTGGATTTTTTTAATACTCTCCTGATGTCTCATAATAATTAGCAAGCAGGTGGAAAGCCAATTTTCACTCCATGTGCTTTTGGACCATGTAGAAAACCAATTAATCTGATTCTAATAGATGGTAATGGGGAAAGTAAAATTCTAAATGGTGGGGCTAATCCAGACTTTCTGCAGAACTAAAGAATTATGGAGAATGTATTGCAGTTTTCCTATGCTTCTATCTCTAGTTGAACATAACAGCAAATTGTCTTGAAACAATGTAAAAATACTGGAGGACTGAGCACCCATCCAATTTCTAGTGTTCAGTCCTAAATTATACAAAGAATCTGTGAAGGAGAATGAAAAACATCCTGTGTCCAAATCACCATCTCCAAGCAGCTGTGTGATGAAATTCAGATATAGGAAGTGGACAGCATCTTGCTACAGTGAATTGAGAGCCACAGAAAGGAGTTTTAGAGATGTAAAAGGAAGGAAAGGGTGAATCACTCCTAATTACTGGGATATCTTCTAGCTGCCACCTCTCATAAGCACTTCCACTGGACTAGTGGGGGGAAAAAATGCAACGGCTGAGGAGCTACAAAACTGATGGAGCAACCACCATTAGCCATGTAAATTAAACTGTGGAAATGACATTTTCCATCAAAAGTTATATGTAGCTGGGATAGTACATTAGAGGAATTAACTTTTTCCTTTTTCATTAAACAAGATCAAGAATGCCTCATAGACCATTTTTCCTACACAAGTAAACCAATATGATATTTTTAAAGTATTGTATGCCCTCTTTCTCTATCCCTCAGAAAGTAAATTTGCATTCTCACACAATCAGCATGGAAAAATACAAGTATCTTACTCTAAACAGAAAAGAAATATGCAATAATCTTGCAAAGGAGAATTTTTTATCCAGAGAATGAAATTCTTAGTAGCAGAGGTGATCAGAAAATCCCATGTTTATGAATCTTTAAACAGCTGAAACCAATGGGATTAACACAGTGGTTTAACAGAGGATGAGAAGAGAGAACATGGGCAAAGAACTTTTCAAATCCTGGCAAACAGAATAATAAAGAGACAGTAATTCATTTGCTGAGGAAATTGTATTCTGGAGAAATGATTTTCAAAGCTATCTGAACGAAAAACTTGTCCAACAAAATATCATTTCTCTAGTGCCAGTCTTAAGAATGCTTAAATGGACTATTTTCCATTAACAGAGCTTATAGTTATTGTAACAGTAAAATAAACTTTAATTGTTTGCAGATGTAGGAATTTTAGAAATCTCTTGTGTAGCCCTGTATTTCTCAATAATGCACTGTTTTTCTTGGAAGTTGCACCATTTTCTGTACTGTAGGAATTAAGTCCCCTTATGGATGTTGACTGTTTTTAGCCTTTCTCTGCATAGTTTTGTGACCAAACCTCCCACACAACAGCAGATCTTGTCACAACCAAAGGAAAAGAGCAAATGAAGTCCATATATCAACAGGCATTTTGGGTTGCATCTGTGTGTAACACCTCCATTTGAAATTTCAGTCTTCCATTGATTTTTCTTCCATCGGTAAATGAAAATTTTGTTGGTTTTGTCACTGAGGAAAGATTTAGTTACTTTTCATGTAATTTTGTGTTTTATTGTAGCACTTTAATTTAAACATAAAGGTCACACAGTAATTCTCTAGACAAATCCCATACGAAGCAATCATAAAGACCATTAGGTATGACAGGAATGTCCACCCCACAAAGAAATAAATTCAAGCCTACTGAAAGATATTAATGTTAAATGAAAACCCCTTTGCAACAGAAGTTGCCAAAATGTCTGACATGCTCATTGTCAGTATCATCTTTTTGAGCTAAATCAAACAACAAAGCATTTTAAACTCCATTTAGAGTCCTCTATAAAAGTTTTTTGACAAGTCTTCTTCACAACAAAAGAAAAAGCACGACTGAATTAAACAGATATTCCTCTTAACATATGCAAACGCAAATGGGCAGCATTAATGGTGTTTGTTTTCTTAAAAAAAAGATAACTGAATATTTACTGGCTGTGGAAGTGAGTATGTGACAAAGCAAACAATCACAGAGTTACTGAAAGAGGAGTTACTGTAGGGTGTCCATCACTGATCCAAAAAAAAAAATATTACCTGTAAGAAATGTTTTTTTTTTTTTCTTCTAAGGCCTTTGTGTAGAAAAGGATAATCACATATCTATGTGCATATATATGGATAAATACCTCATTTTCTATGACTAGAAACGTATAAAAATTGCAGTTTAAATAATTTCATAGTTATTCTTAATTAAAGCAGCTGTTCTGATTCCAAGAGCATCTTCAAATAAAGAATTGGTAATATAATATTTGTTTCTATGTATTTTCTTCCAATGCCAGGCATTGCATATCATTACACTTACTAGTGTCAAAATTAATGAAAGCTGGGAAGTAGGATGCTAAAGAACATACACAATGAAAAAAGTGTTTAAAATTTAAAAACGTATATATTTATTTAATTTATATACTAAAGATACAGACTTGGGTACTAATTTCTTTGGTTTTTAAAGGGGAGCGACCTTTGGTTTTGCATAATGACATATACTGGGAATTAGATTTTGATCTCTGTTCCACACCTTTGTTCCCTAATGTCACAAACTACAGTGTAATCTAGGTAAAATTTGCTTTAAAGAATGGATTTATCTTTCTTCAGTTTGTCTTGCTTGTTTAAATTTTAGGAAAATATATTCTAGTGGTTACCTTTTATTTTACAGTGGCACAATTCTCACACTAATGCTCTGGTCTCGTTGGGGGCTTTTAGACACTATTGGAATGCACATTATTTTTTTCCTTGAAATTTATTCCATCATTTTTGAGAAAAGCATTTTGAGACAAATTTAGTTCTCTCCCTAGCAGAATAACTATGGAGGTGCCTGTAAAATAAAGTGAGTATATCATGGACTTAACTTGCTAATAGAAATACCTGAGTTTAATGAGTGCTTAGGTGTTCATCACCTAAGAATGCCAGTTCCTGGCATTCTATCCTCAAGCCACAAGATTTAGTGGGGTCACTCTGCAGCTTATTTGACAGCAGCAGAAGCATAATTCACTAAAACCTAATTCTAAATTATGAACTAGTTTGTCAACCTTGTGGCAGATCTAACATCAAAAGTGTTCTCTTTTATAACACCAAGCAGTGCAGGTTGAGTAGATTATAGTCATCAGCTAAACTGCATCCACAGCTATTCTGTTTTACCAAAATAGCATTAAAGTAGCTGAAGTGCATTCTCAAATATCTCTCTACCTCTTTACTGCCAGTCCCTCATTTTTCTTCCACAGCCACAATATCTCATGAAGACACTGTGTGTTCCTTTTCAATACCATTAACATACACATTGCTATATCTATCCTTTTCCTCTAGCTCATCTGTTCTTATTTAACACTCTGACAGCAGTCTTAGGAAAGAAAGAAGAAAACACATTTTGAAGTCACCCTCCTAAGGACTGGGAAAGCTAAAGGTCTTTAATGGCTGCAGATATGCACTGGTGGGCTGGGAGGTGCTCTGTGCTGGCCTGGATATGTTAGGGAGATGGGTAAATTAAATTATTTTTCTGGAACTCAAAGGTGTTCAAACAATGAGCCAGGTCACAATATGATGCAATGTGGGAATGAAGCAGCCAAATTTTATTTCTTTCTATATATACATTGTCACATGCACAGGTTACATGTAAGCATACTTGGCTGTGTTTCTTAGACTACTTCGGAGGAAAAACAAAGTTCTTAGTCGAGTTGAATGCAGTAGAGAATTATTGAAAATAAATAGTTTTACTAATACTGTCATATTGGGCTGCTAGATATTTGTAATTTATCTATCTTTAGAGGAATTACATGAAATTTTTGTTCCAAGAACTGTCCAAGTTTCCTTCTGAAATGACTGCTGCATCTCATTGCTTTTAACAGCACTGAAACAAACTGTCACCTTCCAAAAAATCCAGTTGCTTTTTATTGTTACGCTTTTCCTCCTGTGGAATAAAAACGAGGAGATGTTTGAGCATCTTACACTGCTAGACGTCAGTTACATTGATAAGAGTGTGAGGTAGAAGCCATTTTGCAGCTGGATAGTCCTTTATGGAATTTCCATTATAGAAAACACAAGTCTCTAGTGTTGAAACTTCAAAACACAAGAGAGAACAAGCTATTAATTTAAAAAAATAATTTTTGAGAAGTTAATTATTAATAATACACCTCCCTAGTTTGTGCACATATCATGCATTAAAATTGAGCTGAGGCCTGAGTACCACCAGTAATGTGTTACTACTCATGATGGTTGTGACAACCATAGCAGTTTTCTGTTCCTTCTGCTGAGACCTTTGCCTTAGCTGCTTTCATTAATCATGTTCCTGATGCGAGAGACATCCCCACTGTTTCAAGCCGAGAAACTTAACTTTTCAGGATGATGGTAGACAAGCTGTTGCAAAGTGGGTATAACCTGCAGGAAGTGGTACCCCCGGGCCTACCACAGTAGAAGAAACAAATTATAAATATGTGATGACCCATCACTCACTGTATGTTAGTAGTGAAACCATCTGGATCATCTCCTACAGGCATGTTTCTGTCCTTTAGAAGCTGCTGATCAGGAAGACAACACCCACTGGTGGGATGGGGCAGTGGTCTGCACCTGATATGACAGTTATTATTTAGGAAGCGTAAAGTGCACATATGCGGATGTCTCCCTGAAGGTACCTTGTTCTGGCTACAGAGCACAAACTCACTTTCCTAGAGTTAATGCACTGATAAAGAGGTTGCCATCAGCAGCCTTTTAATATTTGTGCTCCTTCTAAAATAACAAAATAGAAAATAGAACTGTCTGAATCCCACCATTCATCTCACAGATGGGATCCATTTCCAGATCCCACACTATCTGTAGCACAAACTAGGAGACTGACAAAACAATCTCTGTGCCTGTTGATCTGCCCTGAAATGACAGAATATATTTTAAAGCATTAATAGAAAAAAATAAAAGTGCATTTTCCTCATAACATTTCTCATAACCTTGTGTATAAAATGCTGAGTGTAGTGTTTTGTATTCTTGCTGCTCACCAGGATGAGGATTTCGTCTACAGGTCATGGATTACTGGTGTAATCATTGCACACCAGAGGAGCACAGCCTTGTAACCCTAGGAGTTATTGCTTAGCCTAACTCCTTAATCCTAGCCTTTTTTGTGAATTAGCTAATGAAAGATTGCTTTCTACTACTTAGATGGTGTTTACTGTTATTTCAAAATTTAGGAGTTTCATCTTCCTCAGAAGAGATGCTTAGCATTTTCAGAAACAGGTGATCAATGTCAGAGATCAAGACAAATTTTTTTATAGTCAATAAATTCAGCTAAATTATGGGAAAATAATTTAAAATTTAAATAGATTTTTTAGTGATAATTGTGATTTTATTTATTGTTTCAGACAAGCATGTCCTTTCCTCATCCAGCCTCAGTTTTCTTTATGGCTTTAATTTTAGTTTCACATCTTCTGTAAACTTTATTGACCTCTTAACCCTCCAATTCACTTTTTATTTTAAATGTCCAGTTTCCCTTCACATTCCTCAAAATCCACATCTTCAGTGCTAAACTTCTACTTGTTAATTTTAAGTAAGCAGGTGCACTTGGTTTAAAGATAGAACAAATCATAGTCAGAAAACAGAATTTTTCAATTTTTAGATTTATGAAGCTGGAGTCAGCCAGCTGGTCAGTCCTATGACATTATTCCCTCAAAAGCCACACTCTCTCTTTATTTGAACTTTGTTTCAATATGTTTTTCAGGGGTGAAAACTTTTTCCACATACTTGTTTTTTTTTGTTTTCTTGGGGAAGTTTTTTCTTTTCTCCTGTTTGAACCCAAGGGATGCTGACCAGGCAGGATTGCTGCTGGCCATGCATTCTGCTGCCAGCCCTTCTGTGACTATGGGACAGAGTGTGCCTGTGCTCTGGTGCATGGCCACAGCTCCAAGCTGGCCACCTTGTGCCACAAGGAGAGCTCTTTGGGAAAGCACTCATCCAGGCTTTTGCAGGGCAGTGGAAGATATGCAACAGCTGGAAATTACCCATGGAAATTAATAATTTTCTAATTATCTTCTATCTTAGAACAGATTTATTATCTTCTGTGTTCAGTTTTATGTGTCACTGCTCCAATACTGTGAACAATTTAAGATTTTTAGGACAAACACATGTGATTGCACAAAGAGGTAAATTAAGCTCTAATTCTACAAATTGTGTTGTTCTTTCAGCCTGAATTTTTTCTAATCCAGTTGAAGTGAGAGAAAAAATTAGACTATGTCATATTTTGCCTTCAGAGGTTCCCTCATTTTCATGGGATTAGCAGGTCAGTCCCTGTATGTGGCTTGCTTATTCTCCCGTGTTATTAGACAATTCAATGCTGCAATATCATAGCAGAAGCAATTTGCACGCTACATTTGAATTTTAAAATAAGTAGTTTTTGAATATTATCAGTGTTCCAGGAAAGAGGATGTTTAGAACTGTTTCATAGATAGGGAAATGGATGACCTTATTAAAGTATTTGGCTCTAAACTTTAAAATGTTACAGAAATGACCTATACTGTGTTTTACTGCAAAAGTGAATATTTGGGGAAAATAAAAGTAGATCAAAAGAAGGAACTTAAAAATGAAACCCTTTTGAAGGTCTGCTGCATTTGCTGGTAGCATGAACTGTTTTGCTTGCACATGCATATTTATCATTTTCTTCTCAAGAAACCAAACACAAAGCAGAAAATTTCTTTTTATCTAATATCAGTGAAAGTGATAACCCTTACTGATATCACTCTGCTTTCTAAATGCAGTGTTTCTTCCCTGTCCTTGTCTGAGAGAACTGCTTATAACCAATATATGAATACAGAGTAACAAAGATGTTTTTCTTTTCTTTGTGAGCATGCTTCTGTGTATATACAAACACAGACACATTATAAATACAAACACATTATCCATATATATAGTCTATACAAATGCAGCAAATGCAAGGTAAGATCAACTTCTAAGGTTTTTTTTTGACATTTGCAAATCCTATAGCTATATTACCTAGCCTAATGTTCTCAGCAGATTCCATGAAGAGATTCACAGCATTTATGTAGTGTTTTGCACGCAGGAACTCTATAAAATTATGTAGGCATCTGTTCCTGCAGATGCTTTTGGAGACATGTTGAGCTCTTAGATGGAATGCAGTTACAGTATGCACATTCTAAAAATTATGTGTTGAATCTTCTCCAGATAAGAGCTAAAAATTGATGTTTCATTTGTTTTCTAAGACCCACATATATATATGTGTGTGTGTATGCACACATAGAATATAGAATTAGTCACTGTTCAGTGACTGCTGGTTTTGAGACAACAAGCTAACATCTTTTGCATTGCTCTCTTACTAAATAGTGGGCTGCTGAGTTTTCCTTCTTGCATAAATAAAAATAGAACATAAAAAGAATTAAAATATCTGCCCCTTTTTCTAGCTCCAGGTAGCTAGGAGTCTATCAAATACCAGGTATTTTTGAAGCAGCAAAGATACTGAATTTCTGCTGCTTTTTCAGTCCTCACAAGAAGATTTGTTTTCAGGCAGACGGGAAAGACACATTTTTTTTCTCCAAACTCATTAATACTGTTTAAAATACAATCAGAATTTTAAACTATTGATTAGCTACTGTGGTTTTGGAACATTTTATAATGTATAGTTGATGATATATTCCACTTGTAAAATCACAACCCAATTCTATTTCAGATTACAAACATGGAAATAAAGTTGGGAATTACAAGTATAGGCATTGATTTGATATGTAGAAATATTATGCAGCCTATTAAAAATAATAAATCCAAAGAATGGGAAAAAATACAGGAGGAAATAATACTGAAAGGCATGAAGTTGAAATTAGATAGTGTGTTGACAGGAGATTTTAATATTATGTATATCAGAAAAAGGCAACTGTGACTTTTAGCTGCTATCACCAATGCCATGAATTGGAGAAGAAATGAATTTATTTTAAGCCTCAAAACTTCTGCTGCAAATGCATTGTTGCCATAATTTTTTTTAAAGTATCTCATCAGAATGCTATTCATAAGATTAAGGTTCAGAAAAGAGCAATGAAAGTTATTGGGAAGAAGAAAGAAAAATATCTAGAAAGAGAAAAACTAGAAACATGCAGCACAGAGAAGTATTTGACTTAATTTTAACAAGCTCATACATATATTAATTACCTGATTAATGATAAAACAATATAATTAGCAGATGTAATTTAAATATTCAGATGTTTTAGCAGTTGAGAAATTGTTTAATGTAATCTATCTTTTAGCATAGGAATGTGCGTGGGAGGGATTTATAGTTCCATTTTTTCCTACAGGAATTGTGACTCCATGGAAAGAACAATGTTCTAAGAGTTATTTGAAGCTTAATTTAATTTTATGCTATCATTCATTTTCTATTGCCATGTCATATTTTACTTCATATCTTCTCTATAGTGAACTGCCTATGAAATAACAGGTGGACTTTTCTTTGCAAGCCATTTTTCATCTTGAAAATTCCTTTCCAGGAGAGAGATGAAAAATTATCTCCATTTGACAGGTGGAGAAATGGCACAAGAAAAGGTAAAACTTGTTCAAAACATCCAGTGATTTTGGCTCTTAATCTAAAATGACAAAGGCTTAATTTTTTCAAATAATTTACCATTTGAATAATATTTAGTAATTTTGAGCCACGTTTGTGATACTCACAGGTACTTACTAAGCTTTGCCAATAAATTCTGGATTTTGGTCATTTAAATGAGAGGCAACATCAAAATGATGGTCATTTATGAAAGGCATTACTGGGAGAAAAGGTTGTTAACCATTGCACAAAAATTTTGCATGAAATGACAGCATCTACTTCCATGGGGTGAAGTGCAACTGCTCATGGCTGTAATGCATTTTCTCTGTTTTGTGAGAGGCTTGTTTTCTGCATCTTTCCACTGTAAATAAATACCCCAGTGCTCAGTCATTGGTTTGCTCCTTGAAGGTGCCCAGTTCTATGTATAGAGCAAAAAAAGTCTGCAGAGAATTGACTATTGAATCCTAAGAAAAATGCCCATTAGAATTGGACAGGCAATTTAAATTCCAGTCTTCTAAAATTTCGTGATCCTTGGGTTTGTGACCTTTTTCATACATGTTCTAAATATAGTCAGGAAAATTATGCATTTCTAAACTTAGACCACTATTAGAACTGTGAAATATTTCTGAGATTGACAGATAAGTGACCTGACTGGTGGGCAATACTGATGCTCACAGATTCACAATTTTTATTTTGGGGTCAGATCTTTTTGTATTTAGGAGTACTATTAACTGTAGTTTGTTTCCACCACCTCTTACACTCATTTTTGCAAGATGGTAGGAGTGCACAGAGAGCCTGGGAGGGCAGGACTATGTGCTCCTCCGGCAGCCTCAGCTGCACCAGCAAGCAGGCAGGTACAGTTCTCCAGAGGAATGAAAAAGGGTATGTCCCTGACAGACTGAAAACCGTGTGTTAAAATTCAAACCAGTACAGCACCAGCAAAGCGGCTGTGAATAAGCAAAAGAGCAATTAAAAGGGTAAATAGCATTTCTTTATTGCAATTATGAAAATAATATTTTTTTGCTACTTTAAGAATTAATAGTAAAGTATTACATGATGAGGTGAATAGCTACCATGGAAAGTTTCAGCTTTCGTGTATGAAGTTGAACAAAATTATAAGAATCTGAAAATGGATCCAAGTATTGGAAAATGATTTGCAGGATTAAGTACAAGCAAGCTATTATTTATGAGTAGAGCAATGATCCAGAGATAGATTCTGCAGAAGAAGTTGAACTTTAAAAATTAAAGAGGATGATATATCTACTCCTTGTCAAGAAAAGGAAGAATCATCATAAAATTATTTGTGTTGGAAGTGACCATAAAAATCATGTTTCAATCCCCATGCCATGAGTAGAGAAACCTTCCAATAGACCAGGTTGCTCAAATCCCATTTGAACACTTCCAGGGATGAAGTATCTGGATCTTCTTTGGGCAATCTGCCCCAGTGCCTCATCACCCTCACAGCAAAGTATTTCTTCCTAATAATTTAATTTAAACCTTTTCTCTTTCAGTTTTCTCCCTATGCTATCACTACACACACTACATGTACTTTTGTAGAAAGATCTGTTTTATATCAAGGCATATGTTGAGAGATGCCTCTGTCCAAATTAAGGTCCAAACAAGACCATATGCCAAAGTCAGTAATACAGATTTTTTTTTTTTTTTTTTTTAACAATGAGTGTGAGGTAGAGAGATAGAATAAAAAAGAGAGAAGAGAAAGAGACCAAGTACAAGATAGTCAACTTGATGGTCTCTCCACCCTGGACATAAATTCTGTATTCTTTGTGTCCAATATGAGTGATGTGTTCTTCTCCCTCAGTTTTGCTAACCTCTCCCTAGGAGGTATTGCTTTGGGAATGATTGTTGTACTCATATTCATGATATATCAGAAAAAGTGTTTTATACACTAATCTTGATATTTGTCCAAATTTCTTCCTGGGACACCTTGAATGACTAATTTACTACTTATCAGAAACATTCCAACTCTCTTGACTTCTGTTTTCTAATGCAAAACTTGTTTATTATGAACAAAGGGCTTCATTGTTGCCTACTTTTAATGGAAGTCTAGAGGAACTTGAAGGCATAAAGGAAATAACAGGCAGAATTCTCTTCTGAGTTGTGTCAATATAAACATGGTTCAGAAGTCCTATGATAGTTTAAGTATTGCAAATTTTTTAACAGTGTCACAGCATATCACTGAAACCTAATTGTGTATAGTGTATTCCCACATCTGCAATTATCTCATCTCACTAGGATGAAACCTCATTAATATAGAATATCTCATGCTGTTGTGTTCTGAACAGCAAGCAGAGAGGGAGAGATTGCAGACAAGACCCTGAAGCCTTGAAGTTTGGTTCATTCATGGCAGTTTGTCAATTTCTCACCTAAAGGTTTTGTTCTGTTCGTAGTGTGAGGTTATGACTGTCAAGAGAATTTCTATAAAATGAAATTTTACTTTCTTCTATGTGTCTCTGGAGCGGAAGAAAGATCAAGCCTGGCATATTTATAGCTCTACATAAGAGTGTCTTTGGCCATCACTGTCAGCATATGTAAAACTTGCATGGAACAGCATGAAAAGACTGTTAAAAAAATAAAGAAGTAGGCATACTGTGGACACAGCAACCAGCAAAACCCCTTAGTGCACAGAACTACTCAGTGGTTTTCATTATGCCTCTCTTAAAAATTCTGAGTTTATTTTGAACCAAGATGTCCATCCTATTTGCTAGCATTCATTGCATGACAAGTTGGATTTTTTTAAATACTTTGGCAATCCACAGAAGTTTTGAAATTTTGTACCCATCAGTGCTCAAATATAATTATCATTTCACAAGGCTTACTCTTTGATTTGGTAAGAATTTTTGTGAATTGATAAAAATACATAATCTTTGCCTCACAGACCATATATTGATTGCATAAACTAATATTGCCTGTCTATATGTGCCAGAAATAATCTCATGAGTTTTGCATTAAATTGTCAGTGATCACAAATTCAAAAACATTGTTCTCCAGCACTGCAGCATTACATACACGCATTTGTGCAATAGAACAGTATTCACTGGCTTCTTGCTTCTCCACACAGAGTAATGTCAATCCTCCTAAAGCAGAGTTGTCTTATTTCATCTGTTAATCATAGCATTTGTCTTCTGAATTTTGGTATAATTTGATGATAATTGAAATCACCATGTTATGTTTTTCTTCCACAAATTAAACTGACAGGCTAGGGAGAATGATTGCAATGAATTTTCTCTTAAAATTTATCAAGGAGGGATGGGTAACATAATGCTTGACTATGTGACTGCAAGATATTTCCTTGTTTTTCAGCTGTCAATTTTCCATGAAATTGAATTAAGATATTTCTTATAACTAGCAAAATTGTAGTGATATTACACTGACTTTTATTGCCTAGAAGCAATGCATTAGATCTTTATCTGATTAGAGCAGTAGCCACCTTATTGATCACGTCAGTATTATTCTTCTGTGAGAGCTGTGTAAAAATCACCAGTTTAAAGAAATAACCTATTAGCTATGGAAATTATTAGTATGCTGTCCACTGCCTGGCAGAGTCAGACTATGCCCAAGTTAGTAAGGCTTCCTTTTCTTCAGGCTTGTTCTCCTTTGTACTGTCAGAAAGTTCAAATAAGATATTTTCACCAGATTCTTCAGAAACTGTCTTCTGTAAATTTGAACTGCTCTCTTGTTAACATATAAGAGCATCTGACAGGCATAACAGAGATGCAACTCGCAGTGTCACTTTTGATTATTTAAGATTTAAATTGACTTATTCAAATATACTGCAAATAGTTGTGGATACCGTTAGAAATTTCTCTTACCATTTTAGAAGCTTCAGTGTAGTGTATTCCTTTACTATATCTTTTTCAATTTAAGCTTCATAATTTTATTTTTAAATAACTCTTTCTATAACAGCATTTCTACATAATCATTCAGGTGCATATAGAAAAAACATTCCTAACTACTGCTATTCTCAGAATCTTGACTTTCAGGAAGCTTACATGACAAGTGAACACTGCAAAAATCCTAGAAAATTATTTTGAGAGGAATCAAAGGAGAATACTTAAATAGATGTTCTACAGTTAGTGAGAATCCTTGCAGTTAGTGAGTCGGACTAGAAACCGTATTTCAGAGCAAGGGAGCATGGGTCAGAGGATGTTGAACTGTCACTTATGGGCATAAATATTCACAAAAATAGTGGTTTATTTTTAAACTTAGAAACATAACAACAGGTTTGTCCTTAATACTTCTTTAGAAATGCATACTCCAGAACTCACAGAATTACTAAGATGAAAACTGCTGATGAAACAAAAAGATTTATGTTTTGTACTTGAAGTAAAAACAACATAAACTGTAGCAATTAATCAAATTCATTCCACAAACTATGTATCACATAACCCAATTGCAAATGTAATACTTCCAGCTAGTGCCCTAAAAATTTAATAATATTTGTATAAGCTTGTCCTCTTTCCAAAGTAAACTAGTAAACTAAACCAGAAATTTAAAAAAAAAAAAAAGTATGTAATGGATGGTAATTATTCTTTTGCTAGATTAAGGTTACTTAAAAAACAAACGAGCAAATAAACAAAACCCCTTACAATTTAAGTAGATATGTCAGATGAAAAGTAAGATAGCAGTGTCACAGCAGATACTGCAATTATTTTCTCAGCATGGTTTTTATTTACTTTTATTTGAAGATGTTAAGGTAGGGAACACAACACAGGAATAGGACAGTGAAGCAGCAGCATTAAAAGTGAGAAGAAAGAGAGTCTGTAAACAGAATTGTGGGCTTTTGGATATATTTATTTTAACAAGCTCTTCCTATATTTTATAATAACATGTGTTTCCTGCTTCAGCAGAATTTTTATCTTCTAATATGCATCTGGAGGTCTTATGGTTTCCCTCAACAATCTTTGGATATTCAAATAGGGATAGTCGACAATTTGGTCCTTCCCTTAGCAACTCTCAGTATAGCAGTAAATTTAAGAATTGGCTGATTCCTTTTCAATACAATGAGTTTTCTTTACCTATCTTTATCTGTAGACTATTTTCTGATACCCTGAGAGAAGCTCATAGGTCATACTTCTCATTCCTACTTTTGTCAATATTCATCATTGTACAATCAATAATTTATCAGCTGCTTTCCTACAGCAACACAAAGTAAGTGACACAAAAACGGCTCAAGAACATCTGTGTTATTCATGGCTCCCTCAGTCACCCGCTTTTATTGTGACATCTCAGCAGTGTCTTTATTTATGCAGTTTTTCATGCTGCTGCCATGGACCTTTGGCCCAAAGCTATGCTGTAAGTCACTGGTGTCCATTTTGCACAATCCATTTTACTAAGTGGATACACTACGTCCTGGGAGAAGTGCATTTCTGTGATAAGTAACAAGGCAGAATCTTAAAGGAAACAAAATCTTTTTCCTGTTTTATTGTAAACAGTAGTTGTCAAACTTGTGCATCAATTATTACTATCTCATTCTGGTGCTTTTATAGCAGTTGTTACCTTGCTGCATGAATGGTCTGAAATGAGATCAAGAAAGAGTATTACCAGCATAGAATAGACATACCAACACTCCTTTTAGTAGGACTATGTGTTGCTCTGGAAGAGGAAGGTTATTCCCACTGTGTTTAAAGATTATTCTAAGCATTATTTCTTTCACCTAAACAGATAATTTAATTTAGAGATGAGGGCAGCTCTTTGGCTGAGATTTCTCTTGGGCTGTATTAGCAAGAATTCAGAGAGCCAAGAGAAGTAACTGTTCTCCTGTGGAATTTATAAGACTGTGTCTGGAGTACCACCCCTACTTTTGAGCTCCACAGTACAGGACGGTCTGTGACACAGTCGTGGAAGACAGAGGGGAGAGCTAATTTCTGTATGAGGGTACAGAAAAACCAGGATCAGCCTGGGACGTGCACAGTAGTAGCACATGAGGCAACAAAGCCAACTTGGAGTTAGGAAGGGTTGGTTAGATATTAAAGATGAAGGAAATGACTCTGAGTGTGGTACAACACTGACACACAGGTTGCCCATCCAGGCTGTTAAATCTTTTTCATGGACATATTCAAAACAAAACAATATAAGGCCCTAAGAAACTGGTCTGGGTGACCTTCTCAATTACTTTTCAGCATGTAAGACTTAGATATAAATGATTCCATAAAAACCCCCAAACCACAGCCTAAAGGAATGCTTTACAATATGAAAAGAAAGTGATAAAGAGAACACTACAGAATATTATATCCAAATTGTCTCATCTGTGTAACAGATGCCAATATTTGGATCACAGGGGGAGATATAAAACCATTAAAATATATAAAAGTATAATGCTATACATGTTTACCAAAATTCTTGATTATTATCAAAGTAGCTAAGGAAATATAAGGAAATAAATAAGGAAATAATGTATTTAGGGCATCTCAAATGTTTTTATTGTAATTGTGCTTGTCATTGCAGTACATTTACATCATTTACATTGTAGTTGATACTCTTGGCTTAAGGTGCTCTATGGCTGCTCTGCTGGCATCATATTTTATCTTAGTTGTCAGCCACAGCTTGTGATATGTTATGACATGACATAAAGCTGTTCAACATAAAAAAAGGGTGAAGGAATGCAAATAATCTACTCTGACATAATTTCTGTAGTGCAGAACAATTTCTTATTCTAATTCAAGCCTCAGAAAAAAATACATATCAGTTGTAAATTGTGACTTCTGTTAATGCAAATATATTACATACTAAAAGAAAAACAAGGCTTCAGAGATACTATTTTTATTTTGTTATAAATATTTATTTCCTTGGGTTTTATTATATAAGGAGATTAGATGTGCTACATAAAGCACATTAAAAGTACACTTCCAAAACTCTTTGTTTTAACAGCATAATTTTAATTACTGTGCAAGTTTATTTTCCATCATGACGGCTACTACGATAGTAGAAGATAAAAGTATATGTTAAATCCTAAAACTAGCAGATCAAGTCACACTAATTTGAAGGAAAATAAAGCCTGGAAAAATAATGAATTTGGAAACAGCTTCACTCAAGACAAAAAATTTCCTTTGAAAAATAATTTCAGTCTTTTTCCTCTCATAATGTCCATGATTATATCATCTCCCATATGTTGATAATTTTTTCATCACATGCACATTTTCAAATAGAATTGCACTTAATGGTTTTTTTTTGCTTACTTCTTGATAGACTATCCTCCATCTATTGCAGTTTTAAAATTCATAGTTACAGTCCTACAGGATTTTACTTTTCTTTCTGGAAAGATTGCATATTTATATCCCCACACATAGATTATATACCACTTCTAATAATTTTGTGAATGCACATTATTTTAAGGATTTTTTTTACAAAAACTTTAATGCCTTCTTAAATGTTGTGCTGATAGATTTATAGTGCTTTCAGAGAAACTAGCACTTAGGTTTAAAAGATAATGCTTCTGGTAATATAAGAATGACTGTCTCTGTAATACACATACACATAATGTGCAATCAGTTGGTGGTTTGCATACCCACTTTCAGATGCGTAAATTTCTGTCTTTAAATATAATTGCAGCAGTAGGCCAAAGGAGACCTAAATACTTGAATTAGCACAGACAATCTCAAACCACAATGACAGAGTATCAGTGAGAGGAAGAAATTGTCAGCTGTCTTTGGATGACTTTATAATGCATGCAATGTAAAGTTACATGTATGAATGTCTAAATTGCTCTTCTGTTCACAAATCAAATATGGGTATAATAAAAGTTTGACATCATTCCATTTAGAATTTTAAATTCAAATTTTTTTTTTCTTAAATTAAGACTCAAACTAGTTCCATCAAATAACCCAGGTAATTGGCTAAAAGAGAAGGTCTAAGAAGATCCAAGATTTGTCTTGGATGGCTTTAAAGAATGATAATTTATGTTATAAACTTTTATAAGCTCACAGTTCTTACTCTCTGTCAAACTTTCGTATATACCTTTATAACCAATAGATGAGAAATTGAATCATTTTATGGGAATCCAGTCTTTACCAGTTGCATTTTCCATAATGAAATTGTGTACTTTGATATAAGTGTACTTCAAATATTCAGGGCATTAAAACACAAGTCATTGAGTTGCCCTGATATATTTGTAGTGTTTACTGTATTCTTAATTTGCCATGTTCCATATAAATAGGTTCTAAGAAGCCTGGCATAACAATCTGTTATTTTTGTATTTTTGAAATGAATTATTTTTCATATGAAACAGGCTGGAAAATCTACCCTATATATTTTTTTCCTACATTACTTTATTTTTCTATAATAAAAATGTTTGATTACCTTTCTATAGCAAAAATGCACCTTAAAGGGAGGAAGGCTTTCCTCCATTTTTAATTTAACATTCTCGTTGTTCTCTTGGAAACTTCTGTGAAATTAGAAGTCTCTCTCTGTTATTTCTTCTTTCAATTTTTGAATGGTTCATTATAATAAAGATTAAAATATAGTGAAGGACAAAATTATGTCTAATTTTTTATTCACTGAAGGTTTTATCTTCTAATTTATGTCCTTAGTTTTCCAGCTGGAATTTCAGCATATAAACTTGAATTTAGTAAACTCTGTTTCCAACAGTCTTGTGTTCCCTTAGCTGGAAGTGCTTGAGAGTCCTGGCTCATTCCTGGTCAAGTTTGGGTAAAGTCTGGTGCCCATTGACTCAGCAGATATTGCACTCCATAATTTAAGAATGCCTATCCAGGCAGACCAAAAAATTCCTTGGATAGCCTTTGGGGCAAGACATCCATGTTGTTCTGCTCTTCTCCTACAGGACTTTCTAATCATTTGCAGTGGCACAGCTACAGTACAATTCCTTTTATTTTAAAATTTAACCTTCAAATAATCATCATTCTGGAATGATTCTATTAAGTAATTTAAAAAGGAAGATAATGTTACCTATAAAAAAGCTAGTGGGGAAAATTGAGACATCCCTAAAAATAATGTCAGAGATGAGAGGAATTTACAAGACTGATTCTAAAAGTTATGATTATTATTGTAAGACAACTTTTTTTACAGAAATAATAATTAAGGAAAAAAGAGCAATGAAAATAAGGCAGATTCACCTCAGCTGGCTGCCATGTGCCCACTCAGCTGCTATCTCACTCCTCCTCCTCAACAGGATGGGGACACAAAAGATTTTTAAAACTCATGGATCAGGAAAAAAAGGCAGTATAATGAATGAAAGTAAAGGAAGCAAGAAAACAAAGCAGAGCATAATTATTTATCCTCTTATTTTCCACCAGCAGGCAGAGTTCAGCCACTTCCTAAGAACCGGGGATTGAACATGTGTTACGGTTCTTTGGAGGACAAATATCTCTATAACAAATGCCCCCTCCAGGCCTTCCTCTTTTCTCTCAGCTTCTATTGATAAGCATTACATCATATGGTATGGAATATCCCAGGAAAAGCACTGCTTTCTACCCCTTTTACCTGCCAATGCAGACAGCTCTACGAGGGTTGCTTTGGTGATCATTGACTCCATTCCAGTCACGCTCAATACAGAATGTTCGGAAATGTGGTGGTTATTCATTGTTTATAGAGAAAATGAGAGTGAATCTAATACACTAGGATGTCAGCTTATGTATCAATCACTTTTACAAGTTCATAGCTCATGTAGGCAAATACAATCTCGCTTCATGTCTATCTACTGAGTGCTGATACCATATAATTTTATAACCAGTTTTATTTCATCATATTATTCTTCTTCTCTGTCCATCCATTTTATGTTTCCCTTTCTTAATACTGTAAAACAGTACAAGCTTATCACTGTTACTCTGAGGTCGATTAGTTCATCTGCCACCCTTCCTGTCATCTCTAATTCATTATCACAAATGTTGATGCAGACTACCAGTCTGCTGGCAGCTTCCATCATGTTTTCATTTAAGCACAAACAGTTTTTCTTTACTACTTCCCATCATTCTGCCTTTAAAAAAAAATAGCAGATTTAAATGGTTTTCTCTTCAAAAGTCTCCTTAAGTTTTTCTTGTCTTGTGTTGCATATACAAAGTTGCTAATAGCCTAAATGTTCTGTGCTCTTCTCTACTACAATTCTTCCTGTAGTTTCATTGTTTAAATTTCTTTTAAGGCAATTTTCAGTGTTTGGGCAGCATGAAGCTCAATGGAGTGATGGTCTCTGAACAGGACCATATGTTATCCTGATATTGTACCAATAAATGAAAACCCACATGATTCACAACCAAAGCATGGTGATGAGTTGGGGTTTTTTTCCTGTTTAACTAACTGTGACTAATTATTAGGAGCTTTAGACAGTTTTTAAATTAATGGATTTGTAAATGGAATGAAAAGCAGCTTTTGCTATAATGATGAATGTTTACATATTTGTATGAGAAATCAATAAAAGTAATAAAGACAGTTATAAGTACTTAGTGGTTTTGTATTCAACTGAAATCAGAAGTAAGGAAAATTTTTTAAATAATAAATCATTCAGTGTACAATTTGTTCCTGCTTGTTTTGGTAGAGCTTGGATCTAATGCCACACTGGATTGCTTATATGTAATATATTATTTCATCGTTTGGTGTATGAGCAAGTGAGGAAGGGGAGTTTGAAGTGATGATTGTTTGGAATGTTTATTTTTGTCAGTCAACTCTTGCAAAATTGTCCTTTCTGTCAAGATTCAAAACCTGTTATTAACAACTGTATTATTTCCACTGCTCATATACTGAGGGAATTTAGTCAGTTTGCATATTTTATAAACTGAAGGAAAAATAAACAAAAGAAAAAAGAAAATAAAGTCAGGAAGCAGTCCATGTTTCTAAAGGCGTTGCCAAAGGGTTTGCAGCCTGGAGACAGTTAAAAAAAAAAAAAACAAAACCAACAAACTAACAAGCCAAAACAACTAACAAGCCAAAAACAAACTTATACTGGGGCATTTTAATCTCACTATAACATAGCCATCATCAGCCTAAGGAATGCCAAGTTAGAGATTAAGTATGTTTACTAACTTGAGATCTAATTAAAAACCTGTGTGACAAAAGAAATTAAGGAAAACATTTCTTATTAAAAAATTCTCAAAATTAAATCCTAGCTGCTGACAGAACTTGGACTAAGAATAAAGCTGAGGAGTTATATTTTATTCAATGTTGAAGACAGGCACATAGCAGCGTTTCAATCTGTTGCAGATGCATAAAATCTATTAATTTAAATGAAAATACATATATAAATTTTCTCTTCTACCCTACTCACCTCCAGCAGACAGGTATTTGGTTTTTTGAAAACAAGTAATACTTCAAGAAATACCTTTATGCACAGAAACAGTTGTGTTTGTTGTTGAAGTAATTGAAAAGGCAATTGAGGCAATCAGAAAATTATCAGCATTTTAATGAGTGGAAAACCTGTCTTTCATTAATACATTAGAATAATTAGTCTGATTTCTTAAATTTTTCCAACTTAAAAACATGCCAGTGAAATATTCAGAAGTGAGCTGAGAGGAAGATGAAGTTCTAAGAGAATGAACAATGATTTTTGGGGCACAGACATCAGCTTTCTCTGTGTTTATTTCCCCCTGCAAGTGCACGCTTAGGTTACGTCTGCCCCAATTTTAGTTTGACATTTGCAAGAGTCATACTAGCCCATTGCAAAAATTGTTACAATGACAACAATGTCATGCTGTCTTATACTATGTCATGTGTAAGGGTGGTAATTTTTAATGGAAAAGTTGTCTGAAGTACTTGCATAATTTTTTACAATCTCATTTGAATGAGCATTTTAACTTTTTCCCCCTCAAATTCTAACTATTTCTTTATTTTTCAAAGGCTGATGATTTATAAGCATAAAATATCCTGTAATCTGTTTCAGGAATGTTCCGTTCTTTTTGAGTCTTTATTTCCTTCAGCACCTCTCCCTTACTTTTTTCTCTTTCTATATATCATTGGTCTTTCCTAGTTTCAAGTAGGTGCACCAGTGGTGGTGTACTTTTCCTCAACATCCATTAGTTTCTGTTTTCCTCAAGTTCCATCATTACAGTCCTTCTAATAGAGACAATGTTAACAGGTTAGCTCCACAGTTTATATGAAAATACTCTTAGTTCAAAAGCAATTATTTCACAAGGTTTCTTTGTCTCTTGATGTTTATATGATACACTTTTGTTAATATTATTAAACATATTCTAAATTACATACATAGAATCACAGAATCACAAAAAAATCCTCTAAAATTATTGAGTCCAAATGTTAAGCCTGTGCTGCTGTGTTCACCACTAAACCACGTCCCCCAAGTGCCATGCACCCTTTTTGGAAACTTCCAGGGATGGTGACTCAACCACCTCCCTGGGCAGCCTGTTCCAATGTCTGAAAACCTTCTCCAGGAAGAAATTTTTCCTAATATCCAATCAAAACCTCCCTTGGTGCAACCTAAGGCCATTTCCTCTTGTCCTATGACTTGATACGTGTGAGAAAAGATTGACCTCTCCCCTTGCTACAGCCTCATTTCAGATAGTTGTGGCAAGCATTAAGGTCCCTCCCGAGCTTTATTGCTGACTGAACAAGTCCAGCTCCCTCAGCTGTTCCTCCTACGACCTGTACTCTAGACACCTCTGTGTGTTGGTGAAAACACCAATACATTGATTGAAAAACTCATTGATATTGGTGCTATTAGATGAGGTACAAATTAGAATGGTGATTTTAGCTAGATTGAAAATAAGCCTATATTTAGGTTAATTTCAGAGCAGAACTTAAAACTACTTAATGAGTATTTTTGATTCTCTTAGATATATCTTAGAAAGACAATATTTAATATTTTAGATTTCACCTAGAGAGATTACTCAAAGAGTGGGTGAAAACACTATCTTTAACAAATAAGATTATCAACTATTATATATTGATTTTAATATGTCATTTTAAACATCACAATATTTTTAAAATTTAAGCAAAGATGTGCAGGAGAACCTATGCACTTTAGGTCTAAATGGCAACACGATTTTAGACTAAGTATATAAATGAATATATTTTTTATTTATTCAGTCATTTTCAAAGCACTTGTTGTTCTTGGAAAATTTAATAGCGAAAAAAAAAAGCTTGGAGTATATGACTCCAGTGATTTCATGTTCTGGAAAGAAAAAATGATCACAGGAAGAACAAGGCATGTGTCTGCAACATTTTTCAGAACTTCAGCTTGTCTTGAAGGAGACAGGAATAAAATTATTAATGATACAGCTAGTCTAAAACATTCATTATTGTGGAGACTGGAAAGATTGGGATTGGATAGATTTTCTTAGTATTCTTTGTGTCTTCTGAGTCTTCGTGTTGATTTTGCACAGCCTGTTTTTTTGGTAGTGGGGGGACCACAGAGGTGTCTCCTGTGAGAAGCTGCTGAAGCTTCCACCATGTCCCTCAGAGCCAACCCCTGATGGCTCTGAAGATGGACATGCTGCTGGCCAAGGCTGGGCTGATTAGAGATGATGGTAACGCCTCTGTGATAACAAATTTAAGGAGAAAATCAAAACAAAGTGTGGCACGCGATTTTAATTCCAGACAGAGAAGAGGACGAGGAGGTAAGAACATGTGAGGGAAACCACATGGAGACACTAAGGTAGTGGAGAAGGAGGGGCAGGAGGTGAGATTCCCCTGCAGGCTGTGGTGAGACCACGGTGAAGCAGCTGTGCCCTGCAGCCCATGGGAGTCCACGGGGTATGCAGAGATCACCCACAGCCCGTGGGAGAGGTGCCCATGCCGGAGCAGTGGATGCCTGGAGGAGGCTGTGATCCAGTGGGAGACCCAGTGGAGAGAGGGGGCCCTGCTTCCAGGCTGGAGCAGCCTGGCCTTGGAGGGCTGCACCCTGTGGAAGAGAGACCCACGCCACAGCAGTTTGGGGAGGATTCTCTGCCCGTGGGAGGGACTCACATTACAGCAGGTGTGATAGGGCTGCTGCTTGTGAGAGTGGAACCACGAGGCAGAAGAGGAACCCCAGAGTGCAGCAGGAAGGATTCCTCTCCCTGGGCAGCAGAGCAAGACCTTGGGTGATGAATTGTCCAAAACCCTCATGCCCTGTCTCCCTGCCCTGTTGGTGAGAAGGAGGGAGGGGTTGGGAGTAAAAAGATGTTTTAAAGGCTCATTTTAAGGGCTCATTATCCTCCTCTGCTTTCTTTTTGAGTAATAAGTTCACAATGTACCTTTAAGTTGAGCCTGTTTTGTCCTTAGAGTGTTTTCTCCTGGTCCTTATCTCAACTCATGAACGCTTTGTTAAATTTTTCTCTCCTCTGCCAAGCTGTGACAGGGGAGGGTTGGTGAGCAGCTTTCATGGCTGCCTGGTGTGTGGCCAGTGTCAAACCACAATAGTTTTACTTTGAGGTGTGCAGACATTCAGGCTGTGTGCACAAGTTCCTTTTTAACAATGTGGTGGAAAGCTGTTTGTTTTACATCACCCCAAGTGTTTTATAGCTTATGGAGGATATTTGATAGTTGTCTGGAGTACCAAACATAGTTTTAAATCCTAATTTCTTTGTTTGAAAAGTATATTCAATAATACAATTTCCTTAAAGTCCATACTTCTTCAGCCAGTATCTACTTTAAAAAACGCCTCACCTCTGAAATGAACTTAAAGATCGTTCATTTGAAAGATCAGGTTATTTCACACACAGAAAACTGCTGGTGACTTCATAATTTTGCCAACTGACATCTAATCCATATTACTGTTATTTTCTTTATAAGTGGCTTACAGCTGATACTGAGGCTGAACTGATAAGGAATAATAGATCTTTAATGCATTTGTAGAATTTACCGATATTCAAACTGAATTAATGTCTCAGTGCTTCTTAATTTTCTACTATGATATTCAAGTTCTGAAGAGCCAGTGTAGCTTGGATACATGACCAAATGTGAAAAAGATGGAAAAATGTTAATATCCCATGGCAGAAATAAAACTTTTTTCTTCCCACTTAAATATTACCACCTAACATTTTATGATATAGAATAGCCTATGGTGCCCAGGTGGCTTCCTCCCCTGATATCTTGATTAAATATTTACTTTGTTTAAGAGTCAACATAGGAAAGAAAAAGCTCAGAAAAAGCTCAGAAAATGCATTTTTAAACATTCTCTAAAGGTTCATATTAAAAAGGAATTTTAAACAGAACTCTCTAAAATGCATTTTATTTGCATTAGAAAAATATTTCACATAATGCTTGTTGAAAATTTAGACAGTTGCACAAGCTTAGGTTTTGAATTATTCATTTACAGATATTTACTATGTAAAGACATAGAGGGGGAAAAAAACATCAACCAGGAAAAACCAACCAAACAAAAAAAAAACCAACCAAACAAACAAACAAAAAAACCCAGCAAACCCCCAAAAAAACCACCAAAAAAAAAGCAACCCCCAGATCATTTTCCAGATATTAAATGCCAATTAGCAGTTACAGATAAATTAAATAAATTACATCAGGTATGGCTACATGAGTTCATCATAATCCTGTGAGAGAAAATAATTCTATTCACTTTGGACAGGGACTCCAAGCAATCTGATGTTGAAAATGTCCCTACTCATTGCATGGCCATAGGACTACATGCTCTTTAAATGTCCCTTTCAGCTCAAAATATTTTATAATTCTATTATCTGCAATTTATTATAAAAAAAACTTACAGGCAAGTTTTGGGGAAGGAATTTGTGTGAAAGAAGTCTACAAAAATGGAATATTATTGCAAAATTGCAGTAGTATTTAGATAAATCTACAATAGTTTATGCTCTTTTTGCTGTATTATTCCCAGAATGAGATGGTGTTTATAAATTCTAAGGAATTTCAAAAAGTGAAATAAATTAAATATCCAGCTTTATTTAAATAGGAAATACAGATATAAGTAAGACTTATCAAAAGATAGACAAATTGTCTGTGGCTATGCCATAAGAGAAAACTTGTTCTTTCTCTGGAGAATTTTCTCAATAACTACTATCAAAATGCAGTCTTTCTTACTACTGTAGCAAAATAAAGCACCAGCTGTAATCTGAAGGCATAATTTATTAGAGGTTATCATGTGGCCTAATCTCTTTTCTGGACTGACCAGAAGGCAACATTTCCTTTTGCATCAATTTTATTTGTACTGCTGTGATAAACAAAGAAGCATCGTAGGAATCACACTGAGATAACCAGAATTCTTTTTTTCCACAAGCCTTAGAAGGATGATTTGATAGTAAGATATATTTTCAGCATTGCACCACTGTCAGTCCTATGCAAAGATTGTTAGTTTCCAAAAAAATGTATGACTGGACCTAAACCTCATGAGATTAGACATATAAGACAATCTTGTTAGCCTTAATATTTTATTTTTCTAGCATAAATTTCTGTTCCATTTTATGATTATAAAAATTGGTAAAATATTTCTTGAGCTACATCTTTAAAAATCAGATTAATTATAGGTAGTAAAAAAACAATCCCAACATGATTCAAAACAGAACAGGAGATTAAAATATCTATTATGAACCCATGAGGGAAGCCATTCCATGTGAAAGACACAGAAGATAAAGCTTGGGAATATGCCTCAGGTGCACTATGTTGTCAGCACAGACTGTTTTGACCATAGAGGAGCAAAAAATCGCTTATTGTTTTTTTAACTGTATCACTGGTCTCTTTCCAGTTAACAAATACTGAAACAATGCAACAAAACCCCCCAACCCAAACTAATGACCAAATAAAAAGCAAAAACATAGTCCAAGTTCACTTTCAAAGAAGTGTTCCTATTTAATCCTGGTTCAGAAGTTAAGGTGAATCAAACCAGTAGGCAGCTTCCAAGACTGATAGATCTTAGGGTTTTGCTTAACCAGCAAAAATAAAGTGATTAATAAAATGGAGTTGCTCTGTGAGCAGTTTTTAATGTCTGAAGACTGGTAAAATTGCTGACTTTAAGAAAGTTAAAAAAAAAAAAATTTATTTTTGACAAGTTAACATGAACTTTTACAGTCCAGTGCTATGCTTTGAAATATATTTGCCAACAAGTCACTGTCACTTATTTCTCTTGCTGTTTTGAAGGTCCTGCTTTTAAAGCGTTATTTCTAGTGCAATTCATATTTGTTCCGGTCTGGTGTAAATATGTACAAAGTGCTGAGGGAAAAATGTGTTTTTTTGAAAAACATCTATGTTCACACTTTCCAGGACAACAAATACTTGTTTAGAGATAACAAAGCTACTGAGAAAAAGATGCAAGAATTTTAACTATACACCTGACATAGCCTGGTTTTTATTTTATTTCTTCTTTTATAATAATTTCTTCATAGTGGATAAAATAATAGTTTTTAAATTTATTACAAAGTAATTCCTGGTTTAAATTGAATGCTTATTATGTATTAAAATGCTCAAATAGATTTCATAGACATGGATGTTTCTATTTTAATTTCCTAGCATCATTTTTTAATGGACTTTGCAAACCAGTGCTGTAGAAAATTTCATTGAAGAGTTTCCTTAGTTGTGAAGAAGTTCATATATCAGTCATAGTTGTCTTTCTGTAAGTGCAAATTTCAAAAAGAAACTAAAAAGAGGAAAAAAATAGCAGCAGAAAAAAAAATTGAGGATGATTTTATCATGCAATAGAATTACTGTTGCCATAGTACACAAACCTTTTCATGTTTGGAGGTTTTTTGGTTTGGTTGGGGTTTTTTTGGGGTTTTTTTGTAAAGATGCATACACTGGAATTTTGATTAACGTGAAGATGCTTATGGAATTAATCTTGTGTGGCAAAAGCAACTGTGACCATAAAAAGGACAGTATTTTTATTTGAGAAAGAACTACTTCTAGAATCAATTTGTAGTACAAAGGATAGACTATCCAAGTGGTTTTTCTCTTCTATCAGACAGTAAAAGAAAAAAGAGAACAAGATCAAAACAAGTAGACCTTCAGTGTTGAAACAGGCAAACAAGCAGAAAGAGAATTTGGTAAGTGAAACCATCTATACTGAAAATCTATGCTGAGGCGTTGGTTACTACTGAGATTTAATTAACAACTCAGTACTGGAAGAAGAACCAATTATACAAGCAGAGAGATTTAACTAGGGAGGCTGAATCCTCAACTACCTCAACCGTTTAAAAATATTCTTGTTTAGAGACAGAAAGAGATTTTTGCTTTCCTTGTTTGTTTCCAGAAAAGTAGCCAAACCACTGAAAAGAATTTCCTAAAGATTGGACATTAATTTTATTTTGGATTGCCATCCAAATTTTAGAAGGGTTTCCAAATGTATTTCAACATGCTAAAGTTAAAAACCTTAATAATACAGGTTTCTTCCCCCACACACCTTTTTTTGTGCATGTTATGACTGTTTCATATTTGTGACATAGTAGCAAGCTGATTTTCCTCTATGTAAAGACCCAGGAAAATCAGAGAACATGAAAAGTCATCCAATGTAAAATCATAAATAAGTGTTCCTCATTTTTTAGCATATATTCTTGCCATCAAATTTTCCACAAATATGTTTCTTTTCATTTTATATTACTAGATGATGCTTATTATTTAAACATTCCCTCTTTATTGAAAACTACAGTATACTACTTGATCAATGAAAATAAGATTATTTGTTGCATTGTATTTACTGTTTTGATCAGTAAAGCTTATTAAAATTCCTAATTTATAGGCTTTCACTTAATTCTGAAATGCACATGATTTTAAATACATGCAAAGCTAATTTGTAGCACAAATTAGTATCTTCTTCAGTTTATACGTTAATTTCATCCTCAAATCTCTGCATTGGTTATCTACAGATAGGACATTAAATTAAACATTGTTCAGTCGTCATCCAGTTCTTTAGTCATAAAGATTGAGTTTGTCCCTAAGACCTGCTGATGCCATACGCTAGAATTATCTCAGTTGTTCCCAAAAGACAAACAAGTGTTGAGTATCTGATACTTCTAGGACAAGAACTAGAAGTTCTTGATAATCTGAGATTTTGGCAGTTTTCTTTCTGTGAAGTCAATCCCAAATGGTTCTGAGTTCTGCAGGCTTGTGTTTAAATCCAAATGATGGGGTTGGATCTCTTTGTTATCAGCTACTCTCCTTACATTGCTATAACATAGGAAAAAGAAGCAGGATAAAAACACAGCCACACAAAACTAGCAAAAGGAAAAGGTTCAAAACTCTTCAAACCCAAGAAATAGTGCTCACACACAGTTTTTGAATGTGTCAATGATCCAATTTTGTATGTGGTTTATGACCACATTTGTGGTTCAATGGAGCAGCTATTTAGATGGGAAAGAGTCTGGAGATGGGAAAGGATAATTTTTTCCTCAAAACATGCTCTAGAAAAAAGAAATCTTTTTATGGATTTTGCTCATAGCATGATGACTCCAGCCCTAGCAGTGTGGTTATCTCCTCAGGAAAGTTGTTGCTGTCTGCAATTAAAAATTTAAACCCAGATATTGTTAAAAATCTTGATTAGTCAACAGCATATCTGTTTAAATAATGTTTTGGTCTGACTTGTTGACCAGAAGCAAAACGCTGGTTTTCACTGTGAATCCCCCAATATCTTAGACTTTATAGCATCTCACTGAAGATGCAATTGTTTTTCTTGTCCGTTTTCCCACAGAGTCTAATTTCTTGGCCAGTCCGTATCTTTCAGAAAGTCATCAATTAATGTGTAGATACTGAGTTAACAACAATACTTAGTATCATCATCATAGAAGGCCGTGAGACTAGAGAAAAAAGACATTTTGAATACCTGAATCTAGAGAATTCTAACTGGGACAAAATCTATATGAATAATATAATTTGCTTTAGTGTTTGGCATAACTGTAGAAATCCAGAGTTATTTGGGACATCTGGATGCTTAGCACAACAGGCAATTAAATTAGCAATTTCCTAACAAGCAGATTTTTAAATACTCATAGTAATAAGTATAATTCCACAAAATATACATCAACAAAGCACATCTTTGAGATTTTTGTGCCTTGTTCCCTGAAAACTACTGTCTGTCTGTATTTAGAGCTAAAAATGTCTGTTCACCTTGTAAGGTGTCATAAAAGTCCCTACTGCCTTTCTAAGTAAATTATTTTTCTGTAGCCTGAAGCTGCTAACAGTACCTGAAGAATTAATAATGTTTTTGGCACAGGTCAGCCTGTATCCTGCCAGTTCTGTCTCCCACTGAGCACACACTCTAATACAGGACTTGTGACTCCAGTGGGGTTTATTACACTTGCCTATGGTGAAGATGGTGGAAATCTTAAGTGCCTAGAGAAACAGGAGAGCACTAAAGTAGATGTTGCTGAAATAGAACAACAAAAGAAATGGAAATTTTCTGGACTCCAGCAAAAAGCCCTTTGAAGAGCTGGGATCATCACGTACTCCTTCAGTGCTCCACTGAGGAATTTTCACTTCTTCCTGTGAGAACCTGGCAAAATTAACTGATCTTATCTTCATGAAATTTTAGACAGGACTTTGAAAAATCTAAATAACAAAATCTGATGTTAATTCATAGATGTCATTTGGTTAGCTGCTGGTTTATTAGTGTATTGAGTAATCATATGAGGGGCATATTAATGGGGGCAGGAAGGTTGTGTTTTCTTCAGGTTTCCTTGTAAGGGTTTATGAAGCTGCTCTGGAGACTGGATGTAGAAGTTTTAGGAAAATGTGATTCATAAGGCTGAGCACTTTCTGGTAATCATTGGTTTTACTTTTCTTTCCTGCTATGAAAATGAGGCCAGAGCAGGGTCCCATTATAGAAGTCACAAAGCAAACATATAATAAAATGCTAATCCCTCTCATAGAGACTGCACAATCTAAATAATAGCCTGACATTTCAACAATGCTAATATAAGGTATATAAGTGAAATTTTATTCTTGTTACAAAAGAGATATTTAAGTTTTAAGAAATGCATATGAATATGAAAACAAATCGGCTTAGAAATTAATATATTTTAAATTATAATTTTAATAATGTGGTATAATTTTGAAGTGATGGATATTGTGTTATAGCAAGATGTAATTTTTCTAAATTTAAGAGATAAATTTTTTGCAAATATTATTTTTTAGAGAACATAAAAGAAAACTTATGGCAACAACCAGATATTTTCCATTAAAAAAAAAACATGTTAAAATTTTCCTTTTGGGGAGATCTTACATAAACTTGGCACTAGATTTTCAACCATGAGTTAAATTACAGTATTGCTGGTTCTAAAGATCAAATTAAATCCCATAGACACACCATGAAGAGTTTGTTTGAACACTACCTTCATTTCTGTTCTATCCAAGCTGAAATAATTAATTTTATTTTGTAAAAGCTATTCTCACTCGGTTTAGACGTGTCACCCTTACTTTAGTGATGCTACCGGTGTACCTGCAGACGGTCCAAGCTGCCAAGAAGTGAAGCGAAGCGGAATACACGAGAGCGGCGCTCAGCCACCGTGGTGCGTGCTGACAGCAGGTGGTGCTGCACCTTTAAATTAAGGTGAAACGCAGCTCCCCCATCGCATCTGCCTGTACAAAAAAAAATTGGGCCAAGCTTCATCTGCCTTCCTTGGTAGGAGGGCACATGAAACCTGAAGTGTATTTTTTAGTTTGTTTCGTTTTGTTTTAACCGGCGTGGATTCACATAAATATGTGTTTGTATATGTGGTAAATGCTATTTCTAGGGTTTTTTTTTTAGTTTAGAAGTTCTTGTGGGAGTTGTCCTCTTTGTGAGGCTTTACAGAGCTGACAGTCAGGTGGTTAGTGTTCCAGTTAGAATTAATCTTCTCAGATATTGCACTCTTCCTACAGAGGAGAAACCTCCTGGTTATTTATGTAATGCTTTAAAGCCTGAGGTGGATAAGGCATATGGAGCTGCCTACGGTGGAATAGCTCACATCTGTGACAGGTTTTACTTTGGTCATGATTGCTGTTTCTAAGTGCCTTAAATGACTTTTTTTTTTTTTTTTTTTTTAATGCCAGATATACTGAAGGGCAAACCAGGCACAGCCATATTATTTAATTTTCCTGAGGAAATTCTGGGCTTCCATCCTCAAACAAGTGGAACTCTTGCTCCAGCTGTGTGGTTTAATTAAGGGATAGATCTGTAGATGGTGGTGAGGTGTTTCAGTTCTCTGTGTAGAACTGAAGCTGGATTTAAATGTCTGTGAAAGAAATAGTCCAAGCAAGCAGTAAATTACAACAAATTACCACATTCCTAGAGGATCTTGTGAAGATATCCCAGTGAATAATTTGTTATATTAAATATAAACCAATTCATTTAACCTGTGTCAAGGAAGGGCTAGCAGTCCAGCTAATCGAATGCACAGAATGTTATAAATCTCTTGAGATTTCTCCCTCCATAATACTTTTAAATACAATGTTTCCTTTCTGTATTCATGTGACTCCACTGGCAAAAAAGAGGTTCAAATAGAATATCATAGATGTAAAAAAAGGTCTACATGCAGTCTATGAAAAAGTTCACAGCTCTAATATGCAAATTCTGTATCTACTGGGTTAAAATATAGTGACTAAATATATTAATTTCCTGATTGTGGAGTATTATGAATGATAAATCACAAAATAGATTAAAATCTAATTAAAATCCATCTGAGCATTATAAAGGTATCACTACCACTGCATTGACTACATGACTACATCTACAGATACTCCTTCTCTATTTAATGAGCCAAAAAAAAAAAAAAAGAGGTTAGTATTGCATCCTTTACATCCTGATGGTACCTAAAACAATTACTAAAGTAACCAAGTAACCTACTGAATGCCCATTTAAATACTTGCCTGCTAAAGCCAAATGAAAACCACTGTATTTATTGTACTTAATTTATACTCAAATGGATGCAAGGAAGAACATTACTGACAATCTAATTATCACTGGAGCTGGGTGTGTGATACACTTTTTCTTGAAACTTATAGAGCTTTCAGTTCTATTGATAGAGAAACAAAGTGATGAATTCTTTCAATAAAAACAGTGGTTTATATTAGGGTTAAACTGCATACTGTATTATTATTGTTTTGTGGTTCAAAATAAATACTTATTAATAAGAGAGTGGTCTAATTACTTTTAACATAAATGAAGAAAATAAAAGATTTTTTAGCATTTCTTTAGCTTTCTTATATATGCTAATTATAAAAAAATATTTTGATTATATAACTGTTTTCAGGAATGCTGCTCATATTGAGGGTTTTTTCTTAGGTAGCGTTAAAAATTAGGAGAAACCAAAATAAATACAACATTTTTTTTGCCTTGCTGCATATAGCTAAGATTTAATTTGACATTTTATATGAGTCAATTAAGACCCTAGTGTTTCTGATCCTGTGAGATATGGTAGGTACTAACCAAAGAGCATGGGTTAGAATCTCATAAAGGATTTCATTGCTTTTAAAAGTTTCTCTTAAGTGTACAGTATTGGCATGTGCTTGAATTCTTAATTTTTGGATAAAATATATTTTCCTTTTTTTATTACATCTGAATATGCATCATATTTGTTCAAAGTGAGTGTTACTAGGGAAATACGTATTCTATAAGGAAACATCCTGGGTTTGCTGGTGCTAAATTCATTAATTTTGCAAAAGACTAATTAAAAAAAAACAAAGCAACAAACAAACAAACATGCAATATGCAAGATTCATTTTGCCTCCTTTTAATAATATTCTATTCATCATATGCTGGACCTTGTTTAAAGTTAAACACTTATCTAACTCCTTCTTCAGGGCTGATGTTTTATTAATCATGTTATAGGTGAAGATATTATTTTATTAAAATTTCCAAAAATATTTGGAATAATATCATGCTTGCAGTACATGTCACGGAAGTTCACTGCAGTCCTTTTGGAATAAAGCTGATACAGTCATTAGCAGTGAAACCCAGAAACAGCTTGTACAGCTTTAAAAGTATGCCTGTCTAGACAGCAGATGAATGAAGAAATTCT
Source organism: Taeniopygia guttata (assembly GCF_048771995.1). Taxonomy (NCBI): domain Eukaryota; kingdom Metazoa; phylum Chordata; class Aves; order Passeriformes; family Estrildidae; genus Taeniopygia; species Taeniopygia guttata. The sequence goes on along the minus strand of NC_133026.1, from coordinate 55,767,660 downwards.
TCCTGCATTGGCCTTGAGCAAACTCTACACAAAATCACAAGTACTTATATAAGCCAAGACTGCAGTGACCAGACAGAACTTAAAATCCTCACTCTAGATTATATTTTCCTTAATAATGACTTGTTTACATGTTATAAATGAACATATATCTTATGTGTTAGGTTCTCTGCAACAGTATAATGCATAGCTCATGGAAGCCCAATGTTAAAAATTTATATGTAGAAAGAAATAACCCTACAGAAGGAGTAATGATAGTATTCTTTCATCTCTCACTGTGTGCCATTCTTGGCAGAAAAAACATAAGCTGCAGGACAGAGCCATTAATCCAATCTTTGGTTCATTCAGCAACATTCGTAGTGGTCCTGCAGGCTGACAAGAACTGTGAGTCTTCCCCAGTGAAATCCTTGTGCTTGCTTCCCCAAGGAAGTGTAGACCAGAAGGGTCAGTTCTTTGACAGGGAAGCCACCCTCTTCCTCCAGGGAATTTCTGACATCCTAAATAGGCTATGAAACATGATGAACAAAGAGACACGGAAATTCCCAACACTTGGTTCTGTCCTGCAGTCACCAAGAAACCCAGCAGCTGGCTGATGGCTTTCACTTCCTGAGGGCAAGGGAGCTCTTGTTCAAATATTCCCTCTCTTCCCCCTCTCCATTTGTGCGGAGGCAAATATTTACTCTGGTCGATGTTCACACTTGCAGTCAAAACATGTCATGAATAGAACTAAGGGCATATACCAGCATACTTAATTCATATATAGTACAGCTTAACCCGTAGTGAAATAGTTCAGATAAATCACGTTTCTTCACTATTGTTGCAAGCTAAGAACATGCAGTGAATGTGAAAAGTAGCTCAGCAGATGCTTGGTAAGCCACAGTAACTTGATTCATTATCAATTCCCTGGGAAGCAAAGCCACAAATCATATAAAGTTGCATAGGTTAAATTCTCAAGAGGTTTTCACAGATTCCTGGCATAATGTACTCGATATATGACTGTCAACATATTGACATTTGCGAGTTTTAGCTGAAATCTCTTTACAGCTTCCAAAGAGAAATTCTGCTCAAGATTTATTATTATAAATGATAAAGATGGTACAGCAGATATTGGATGCATCAGAGTATGGGGTCAAACCTCAGGAATCAGGCAAGGAAGATGTAATCAACACCATCACTGAGTGTTGGCATGGACTTGATAAAAACCTCAGGGGGAAGTAAGGAAAGATAGCAGCTTGAGCAGCTGTTTTCACAGTGTGCCAGCATAACATCAGTGGGAGGTAAAAACTGGACAGAGAAGATGGATCTTGTGCCACTAGTGCAGAACCTGGAAAGGTTCCCCTAGGTCAGCACACACAGAGAATCTGGTGCCATTCCAAAAAGTACTGCATATGAGCTGTGAGGATAAGCAATTAAGAATGATGGTAAGGAGCTCAGTGCAGCAGCGATCTCACTGAGCCATCTCTGCCACTCAGCTCTGAATTGGGAGGATCAAAGACTGAATAGTGATGTGCTTTAACTGGAGAAAGCTTAATACAAAGCACACATATATTCAGCTCTGCTAAGTCAGCCTCTCAATCTAAAGACAGTGGCAAAAAAAGAGGCATTTTCAAGCACAGAATACTTCATGTTTTATGAATACTGCATGCCCAAGCTTACATAATTTTCCATTTGCACAGTTAATACAGAGGTAAAATATGTGGAATCAGCTTGTCATGTGAAAAATTAAAAAGGGGGCAGCACACTGGGTTGAGCTCAGTGTAGCTGATATTTTCTAGATTGTATCAGAGGGTTAAATAAATTGTTTCTTCAATCATCCCAGCAGTGACTTAAGCCACTGACTGTCAAAATTTTCTTTGATCTATTCTCAGTTGAAAAAAAATACTAACTTTTCCATGTTCACTATGTCAGATATTGTACTTTTTTATACTCAGTCTGTTCTGTTTTGAGGAATTTTTCCACCTCTCACTGATTGGAACCCAGAAAAGTAAAACTTAGTCAGCAAGCAACAATTTCCCGAGGTTTCCATTTACATGTTGGACATTTCTTAAATCCATTAAGTCATTCAGAGCAATCACCCAAAAGTCAGTTTAGGGAGTCATATTGGCAAAAGGGAAAGTAAGGATGAATATTGTCTTTATTAATAAAAAAAAGAGAAAATTTTAGAGCAATTAATGGTTGCGACCTTGACAGGATAGGCACAAAAATGAGGAGCATTAATATAAAACTTTAGGGAACAGTTAAAGAAAAATCATTAATTTTGTTTTCTTTCCAAATCAGAAAATGTTAATAGTTATTAGTTCTCTGCATATAATATATGGAACCTGACAGTAAATTCAGGATAATACACTTGGTTAATTTAGCATGCTAATTTGAATCCATATGAAAAAAATGATTACATGTCTTTTTATCTGTCTTAACAAATAAGATTTCTTTTTTCTAAGGAAGTAAATCTACATACCATTTTTCTCTGAAGTCTTTAATGAGCCTCAAATCTTAAAACCAATTGAATTTTCATCTACCAGGCACCTTGCTTCTCTTGCCAATGTTAATAAAGCTCTTAATTTTATTTTATTTTTCTATTGGCAGGAAAAAAGTGAATAGGAGCTCTCTGTCACAACCTTCTCCACAAGATTTCTGTATTCCCAGCTTTCCCAGAACAGGCAGAGACAAGCTGGCAGTCAGCCTGGAGGAGGAGGAGGGGTTGACAGTCAGGGCACTTAGGCTCCAACAACTTGCCAGAGAAGTGTATGCCAATTTTACTTTCCCCCTGCAGTGAGAAAATTAGTTGGATAAAAGCCTTTCAGACAGGCAACAGGCAAACTACTTTTTTTTTCATTTGTACACCCAGTATGGGATTTTTCTAGAAATCATCCTCTCTCTTCTCATCTCACTGATTTTAAAAACATTATCCCAATTTGCACCATCAAAAATACCTACAAAAAGCATGGAAGGAGAAACAGATGGAGGCAGATAGTGTTGGAGAGAAGACTAAAGGCTGAGTAGCTTTGTATGGTTAATTTGCTAGTTAATAGCTCATATCACTTTACAGTATTACACAGTAGCTGGGAGATTCCTATCGAGGTGGAGTTGGTTGAAGGAAGTGCAGCATAAGATTTCAGAGATCCAGTGGATTTACGGGGAAAAAAAGTGTTTATTAGTAAAAATAAAGAATGGTTAGAAGAACAGCCACATTGTGTGGCTGTTGGAATCCCTGATCTAATCTTATTATTTGCTAAAATATGTCAATTAATGGGTTCAGTTCAACTTCTATATCTAGTGCATCAATATAGGAAATGCAAAGAGCATCTTTGAAGACCAACAAATAGGCTGTAGGAAAGAAAAAACATTCAGCAGCTGTGTGCCTAAATAGTATGTAGGAAGACACTGTGTTCTATCTTCTGTAATTGCTAGTTACAGAGCTTCTGGAACTTATAGACCACAATGTGCTACTGTGGTTTCTTTCAAAGCAAGACCCTGAAGAGGTTTTAAATACATGTTTACAGTTCATCATAAACTTGGAACATGTAGTGCAGTTGCATATACTTAGCTTGTCGCAGTGAGGCAACATTTTATGTTCATATTCCTTGAAGAACAAAGTAAGGACTCCGAGCTTCTTCAGCAGAAGCAGGCAAAAATTTGTGTCCTCCACGCTTCTTCATATGAGTGATGGCCAGGATATTTCTGTAACTTCCATTATTGACTTTAAAATGTGATTCTAGATAAAAAGATTGCAAAAAAGAAAAAAAAACAAACCACACTTCCTCCACCTGGAATCACTTTTCTGGGATTTTTTTTTTTTTTTTTTTTTGGGTTCTTACATGGGTTATTTTCTTGGAAAACATGTTGCTAGTTTTTGATTTATTTTTAGGCTCTGAAGTGTCCTGTAATCAATTGGAAGTATGACTAAAATATGTCCTGAGTTTTCATTTAGGTTTGTTGGAGTTAATTTTATTTCAAGAAAGAAATCAGCAGAACCATGGTTGTTTGGGTTTTTTTCATTACTTTTAAGACAGTCTTGAGATTTTGTAAGGAAAGCTGATACTGAATTCTTGTGGCTGCTAGTGCTGTGAAAACAAATGTGTCACGTTATTTCAACTGATTGTGGATGAGGGAATTTAAAATTTAGTTCTGAACTTTTTACAGAAGTATGTTGAATTTCATGCTAGTCATAGACAGGAGGCTCAGATGGCAGACAGGAAAGTACCTTTATTTACACCTACAAAATTATAAGAGGTGACACAGGCCTGGCTGTACCTGCCAAATATTTAGCCTTACTGGGACTAGTCTCATTGGGTGCAAGCCAGTAAATTGCAGAGGTACTGGCACCACAGCAGGCTCTCAGAGAATTCAATGGTCACTGTTTCTTTGCTGTGAAAAATGTGATGGTTATAACTTAGGCTAAGGAGAAGATGAGATACAACTTGTGGTTTTGGTATTAGATCACTGAAATATCCAGTTTCTCCGGAACACCTTACAGAAAACAATATACTGGACAGACTTTTTGCAAATGCAGATATTCACTTATGACTAAGCTTTAAGTGCTGTGCCAGTCTGCATCAATCAAAGATCTCTTTGACTAGGAAATATGGAAATGCAAGAAATCAAAATTCAACGCTGAGCCACTTCATGAGATCTTTCTGGTATTACTTCCTGTTTTCTTCTCAGGTCTGTGTTTAATCACTTTCATGGTATTTCTTAACTGGACAAGTGAACTGTTGAAGAAGGAGAAATAAAGAATAACAGCGTGTTGTCGTATGAGACATAATGTTAAACTTTCACCAAATTTTATCATTTTTAATTTATATATTTTTAATTCTCAGAATAAACAACTCCATCAAGTATACAGTACAACCAAGAGGTCAGCTGGACAAAATTGCATGGTGGTGTTTCAGGGACTACCCCTGATGGGTGGATGGTGCTCAGCAAAAAGAAGGACTGAAGTGTTCTTGAGGAAAGAATAGATCTGTGATTATAATATTTGACATCAGAAACCAAAAGATAGTTGTCTATATTAAAAGGTGAACCTTTTGCAAATTGCGATTTCTCAAAGGAGCAAAGCCCCCTGAGTTAAATGGAAGTGGACTTCAGAAGAGGATTTTTTGTTGCCATGCATGTGTATGCCCAAAGACATGAGAAACAGAACAGGGCTGATGCAGCAGGTGAAGGATGTCCTCTTGCAGTCTGAGCAGTCTGGCCAAGTCTTCATTGGCCAGGGGCTTGCCGCAGGGATCACATTGCAGCTACTACGTCCTGATAGCAACAGTTTTGGCAAAAGAACATTTATCCATATTTTGTTACAGCTCAGACATAAACAGCAGCTGTGTACCTCCCCTACATTTTTTTTAATTTCATTCTTGAAATGCACATAACTACGACAGAACCAAACTACAATTTGAAAGAATCATCGGGGAAAGATCATAGGAATATAGTTGAATTATAGTATCTAATTGTTACAACAAAATAGAAACTGTAAGTAAGGCCATAACACAGGCTATGTGAACTTATATTAGCAATTGTATAGCCAGCAGGATCTGGGCAGTGATTATCAGCCTGTACTTGGCACTTGTGAGTCCACACCTCAAATCCTGTGTTCAGTTTTGGGTCATTACTACAAGACAGTCATTGAGGTGCTGGAGCATGTCCAGAGAAGGGCAATGGAGCTGGTGAAGGGTCTGGGGCACAAATCTTATGAGAAGCAGCTGAGGGAGCTGGGGTTGTTTAGCCTGGAGAAAAGGAGACTCAGGAGATCTGATCACTCTCTACAACTGCCTGAAAGGAGGTTGTAGCCAGGTGGGAATCAGTCTCTCTTCCCCAGTAACAAGCAACAGGACAAGAGGAAACAGCCTCAAGTGGCACCAGGAGAGATTTAGACTGGATATTCAGAAAAAATTTCTTCACTGAAATGGTGTTCAAATAGTGGAATAGGTTGCCCAGGGAAGTGCTGGAATCAACATCCCTGGAGGTTTTCAAAAGATGTGTAGACATATTTTAGTGGTGAACTTGGTAGTACTGGGTTAACAGTTGAACTCAATGATCCCAAAGGTTTTTTTAAACCTAAATAATTCTGTGATTCTATGTAATTTGTGTACGGTTGTTCAGCAGACAAAGATCTAAATGTATCTTTCTTCTCTCTCTGAAATTATTCCTCTTCTGTTTGGCTGAGAAATTCACCTGATTTGGAAGCTGTAGCTATAAATCTATAGTATTGGCAGAAGCCTATTCATAAAACGTGGAGATTTCACTGTAAGTTCTGGAGGAAAGTCAATGTTGCAAAGTGAAGTGTAAAATTATTCCTGTCTCAGTGTTATTTTTGAGTCATATATCTCTGCCTTTTATGAACAGCAGGCATATTTGGAAGAATTATGTCTGAGTCATAAATCCCTATTTGCCTGGGACATGACTAATAGGTGTCTTTAACACAGTAAGATGATATTACTGTCTTAGCTTGCAATTTTTTTTAACCTCTGAAGCACATACAACAGATGAAGTTTAAACATTACAGTGACATTAATCTATGGTCTGTCAGGACGTTGTTACCACCCTCCTTTTCTGGTCCATTGATTCCAGCCAGCAGATGCTGTAATTTATATGAATCCCAAAATTTATTATTTCAATATTTAGCAAGCACAATCAGCATGGCTGCTTTCAGAGCCTGCTGAGTGTGGTGGTCTGTGGGAGAAGAGGAGTGAGAGAGTCGAGGCAGGGAAGGAGGGAGGAGATCATTGTTCCTGCGCTCCCTCACACTGCGTTGGCTGAGCTATGACCAGGGAAAACAGAAGTCTGTTAAAATGAATGATGTTGCACATCTTCCTGCTGTAGCTGCCAGTGGGGGCCAGTCTGTTTGTAAGCCATTACCAAGCCCTTGTCTTTTGAATAGCTATGCATCTTAAATGCAAGAAAATAATCTTCAAGAGCTGGTTTCTGTCATCCTCATTGCCTTGTAGAAAAGACAGAGAACTCTAACAACACATCTTAATATAAATATTTAATATTTGTGAATATCTCTGCTAGTCTAAAAGCTGCCAAGAATTGCTTATGAATAGTTTCTGAATTTTACAGAAGAGCTTATTGTTACAGTGGAAACAACACCACCTTCTCTATATGCCTTTACTAGCTGCCTCCTTGCCATTATCACTATTATTAGCTATTTATTTATCTATTGTAGGTTAGACTGTGCACTCCTGCGCAGCATTATGTATGGTTACACTAGTTGCCCCAAACTTATTCCCCTAAAAAGCCAGTCTCTTCATAACTGTGTATATATGTACAATGTGTTACATGACTGGGTGATAAATATTACATCACATAACAGGAATGAACAATAGTTGAAGTTTCCTGAACATCCTCAATTGTTCCGGAAAGCATGTTACCTGCAAAATTAATTTATTTTGACACTGCAATGTGAAAATACTGCCAAGAGGTTTTTGTGGGAAAATTTGCTTTTTTTTTTTTAATATTGAAGTTTGCACTTCAGTATTCCTGGTATGTGATTTGTCCCTTAAATCACAATGCATTGTATTTGCTCATTTAGATGGCCTAAATTCCTAGAAGAAAATAACTGTTGAGGAATAATGAATGAGGAATAATATATAATACATCATTAATATGGAAATTAATAAAAATTTATGCAGAAACTCACAAACCCTTCAGCAATTATCAGCATCTTTTATAAATAAAATGGTAGCTTCCCAAGTATTTACAAACAAATAACATGCCCTACCACTATTATGGGCTTAACTGATTAGATATATGTGCTAAAGCATCAACAAATTATGATTTATGCTGTTCGATCAGTTCTAATTAATTCTAGATGTTCCTCAAGGGAGATTCTGTTCAAATGAATTGATTATTAGGAGTGATGAGAGCTGCATGGTGACAAATGTATCTTTTTCTACCATCTTCAGGAGTGGGATAGCATTTGCTTGGACATGAAATCAGACAGTGTTCTGTGTATTTAAATAGAAATTTTCTTCTTCTGGTAGAAAGGCCCATCAGAAGCTTTGTGTGTTTATTTCTTCCCACACCCTTTTAGTTAGAAACAGACAGTGCAAGATAATGCTGCAACACCCTAAACCAGAATGTGACCGACTGTGGTTAGGATTCAGCTCACCAGCACCTACTTCCAGATAAAGCATGCTGGCAGTTTAAGTTAGTACTACTGGGTAGGAATTTATATTTTTTACACTGGAGGATGACTTTGAGAGCTTTGGGCTCTGCTTGAAGAAGAAATGCCATCTTGAGGTACCAAAAAGTACACATTTAAAACAAACAGCTGAAATGACAGCAGCTGTTGCCCCCAGGCTGATCAAGCTGAGCACTGAAAAGAATGATTTTATCCCTGTGCTGTGGAGACTGTCACTTTCTGATGCAAACAACTAACATGCAGCATTTCTTCTTATAATTGTAGGCAACATGCCACAAATGAAAGAGAAACTGTGCTACTGCGTCTGCCAGCCCTTGAAGGCTACAAGTTGTGACATTGGCTCCAAAATTTAGACAATTACTTGAATTCCTTTTAATTTCATTATGCTAAACTGTTTTAGTGGAAGAATCAAAAAAGAGCAGCTGTGAGAAAGCTGCAAGGACAAATTTTTGCTTTGTCTTCAAAATAAAACCTACTACGTTACTGTGCTTAATTTTAAATACACATCTAGACATGTTTGATGTGTGGATTTCTAGCTTCAGAGATCTAGCTTCCTCAGACACATGAGGAATTAATGGGTGCAATTATCAAATATTCATCCAATTTCTTTGTGATTTAATTTTCTTCATTACTAAAATTTCATACTACTTTTCTACATCCATAATATCCCTTGTAATTATTCCATGTTCTTAGTGTTCTTTCTCACAGAATCCCACAGTTTACATATTTTTCATGTTTTTACAGAGCTTATAACTCTTTTATGTCTTGTGTAGTCAGGAATGGGCTTTGGCTAAAGCAAGGAGATAGAATTAATCAGTGCTCGAAATATACCTTCATCAGAAAGCTACTTTCCTATGTTCAGAGACTTTAAACTCCTGTAGTGACTGCAAATGTTGCTTCATGCTACTTTTAATCAAGTTTGAGACTAAAAATACATTTTAAATAGACATTGCTTGCCAAATATTTATATTTTTTTAAAAACGATTAATTTTGTTTCATAAAGTTATAATTTCTGATCTCATTTCTGAAAATGTGTTGGTAGGTGGTTCTTTGCCACCTACCAAAGAACTCTCAAACTGTAGTCTGTGTTTAGAACCAGAATGAGTTACAAGCAAGCTGTGTCACTGAGTACATAGATCAGGAACTTCACAACCAGGCTCCCAGACTGCTTGAAAACTTCCTTCAGGAAGTTTATTATTTTAATTGCATGTGTAATCACAAAGAAAAACAACAAACAAAAATCTGTCTTAAATACACTTTTCAGATTCTTAATAGAAATGTTCTTCAAGAACAGTCAAAAGCAATATATTGTGAAAGGTTTCTGAAGAACCACTGAAATATTGAAAGTGCCTTTTACAATTTTAGGATGGAATCTCATTACCATACTACTGCGGTAACAAGAAAAAAAATTAAAATTCAAATGTTTGAGTTCATGTGGAGGGAGAGCAAATAACTTTGCAGAGAATTTGAAAAAATTATCTTTTCATTTTGACATATGCTATGTGTACTATTCGCTCAGTAACCTGCTAGGGAGAGAAAAAAAGAGGAAAAATACCCACCTTAGTTGAAGTGTGATTGTATATATACTACTGAGTAGGTAAAACATCAAAATCTTGCCAGCAGTAGCTCTCTGTTGGCAATATATGAGCTGGGGTTTTTGACAGAAATTTATATGGGATCAATGCGCTAAAGGAACTACAAAGCTTTGTGCCTTACATGTCATTAAAGATCTTTTTAAGATCATATGGTAGTAATGTAGGAATTGTAAGATAAATGTAACTTTGATGTTAGATTTTTATTTTGGCTGGCATATAAAATTATTATTTTGTGACCCATAAAAATCACAGCAGAGCATGAAGAAGTAAAGCTCTGAATTCCCATAGAGTTTTGTTATAGCATTCCTACTAATTCAAGTTGGTCAGCGGAAATTAACTCTGGAGACAGATTTAATACCAGAAATACCATTATTTTCACAATGGAAAAAAATCAAATGCATTTTTTTAGTGAGGACTCAACTCTGAAACAAATTCCTCTGGAGGTTAAAAGTCCCATGGAAGAGCACTCCTCTGCAGTTACTTCAGTGGAATACCTACAGACGTACACTTTATTGAGTTTAAGTTACTACCGTTTTATTCATTGATGATCAGGCCTGCTAAATCTACCATTGCTTGCTCTCCATAGGTTTTCTTTATATTCAGTCAAATTTTATCAGTATCACATCTCTAGCCATCATGAGCATGACATTTCTAAAGTATTCCTGTCATTTATAGGATAGAAAAGTCTAGTCTCGGAATACTCCCTTTTATTTTTTCATTCTGAGAAACTGGTGTCTTTTCACCTTCCTAAGAAAGTGGCAGTGGATACAGAGGGAAGAGATTTAGAAGCTGGGTTAGAAGCTGAGTATTTTTCTGGCAATGGATAGTTTTGATAGGTTGAAAAAGCACTGATGCTTGCCTAAATAAAAAGTTTCTGAAATTCTCCTTTGTTAGATTTATGTTTAAATCTTCTGTTTGTATATCCATTTATATTGACTTACTACACATTGCAGTAGTGTGGGTGTCTTATTTGTATCCATGATAGCTTCTTTATACTTCCACTTGCAAAATTTAAAGACATATTTCCACTGAGAGTAATAAAACCAAACCAAAATCTGCTCAACAGCTTGCATTTCCTCTTTCTTTGAAATAAAGGATAGCTGATGGATATATAGTCCCTAGTGAGTTTTTACATGCATCTTGGACTAGAATTTTCACAGAATCTAACCTCCTTCTACGGAGAGACATAAGTCTTGCTTCTTTAGCTGCTGCTAGTAAGAAGGACATCCTCCTTTATCATCAGCATATTTCTAGATAAAAATTTATTTGCTTTTACAGAGATGGTCATAGAAATCTTAATAGACTTTTTTACTTTACTGTGTTGCTCTCCTAATTCAGCAAAATGCATTGTGATCTCGCAAATCAGTACGATTTCACTGATTAAACATATTTTTTACTAGAAGGATGTAACTAAGAATTACTGGGAACAAGTTTTTCAAGATTTATCTCAGCTTCAAACTTCATTGAAAAACTAAGGATATAATGACATTAGAACTTTGTCTTGTACATTTACTTTAATCAGAATAATTTCTCAATCTATTTTTTCAGCTCTATAAACTTGACTTCCGCAAGTCATTCTTAATGTTTTCCAGTTGCAGAACAAGCAAAATCAAAACTTTCTAAATGAAACATAACTGATCAAAATTCCTGTATTTTTCATGATACTCCTTTCCATTTATTATTTTATTTTATTTTATTTTATTTATTTTATTTTATTTTATTTTATTTTATTTTATTTTATTTTATTTTATTTTATTTTATTTTATTTTATTTTATTTTATTTTATTTTATTTTATTTTATTTTATTTTATTTTATTTTATTTTATTTTATTTTATTTTATTTTCCCCAGTGTTTTTTGTTGGTTGCTTTGTTTCTGTTTTTTGGTTTGTTTAGCCATTTTTTTTTTGTCTTGAAAAGAGTCTCTCTGGTACATATTTCAATAAGTAAAGTGCTAACACATATGAGAAATTAAAAATAAAATTATTGCCTTTTCTACCCAAGCAAATTTCCACAGTCTATACACAGTTTCTTAATTATTTACTTAATTATTCAGTTTTTCAGGTATTACTTATGCAATATTATCATTACCTGGCACTAGGAAATGCATACTTTTTATCAGTGTCTGCCTCTGTCATCTGCTCACTTGTTCTCATGGCTTGAAGGCTATGTCTTGAAGAAAACCAGAATAAACCAAAGGAGAGTAGAAGGAAACAGATGATATTGAGGCAGTCTGCCTGTTCAGTTGGGGAAAGAAGGAAAACTAATTTTCCACATATTCAAAAATTAGATATTCTGTGAGTTTCTCTGTAAAGTAACAACCTTCCCAGAAATAAATACATAAGGTAGCAGATCCTTGCAAAAAGATGGATTGACACTGACCAAGATACCATTGAGCCAAATCTGAGTGTATTGAGTCTTACCTTTCTCTCAATCATGGAGCAATGTTCATATGTGAGGAGGATTACAAAATGAATTACACATACTATTTCCTTCATCTTTATAGCATCCCTTCTTACTCACTTCTGGGAGTAGGCATCAGACTTTAGGCAGTGTATTTTAATTACTACAGGTATCATGGGATTATAAAATAATGTCTTCACAACCTTTACAATCTTGTCTGTAAATTCTTTTCATTTCTGTCATGATAAAAGAAGTCTACAATAATCTTATTGTATGTGTTCAATGTTCTGAAGCAGAACAACAAGCCTGGATTTCTTAATAGATTAAAATTCTCTTTAATGTTCTTACATAATACAGAAATTTCACCTCTCCTTGGAAGTGTATCTATACATAGAATTGGACCTCAGGGAAAAAAACCTAACAAACTAGTGTGTGTGTCTGTGTGTGTGTGTGGGGGGTGTCAATGAAAAAAAAAACAAAAACACTGTTTGATTCACAACTCTGTTTTGATTTTCCTGACTCATCCTCATCTGCTTCAAAATTACACGTTACTTTGGTCCTTATTGTGCTTGTTACATAAAAGGAAGAAGTACTTAGGATCCACTCTGTACCAAACAGAGACAACTTATTTTGGTGCAGTGGTACTATGTGTTGCCTGCTCAAAGTTCTCTTGAAACTGCAGTGTTGGAAAAAAATTACAAGTATTTTAAGATTTTAAGCCTAGATCTTAGACCACTATTTCAGTATTCTCTTAGAAAAGCAAATTGTTCAAAAATACTTTTAATTGAAAATGGAATGTGAAAATGAACATTTTTCTAGTCTTTGAGATAGATATCAATCAGCCTTCTTCTTTTGTTTCTACAGTGTGGAAAAAGAGCCAGGGGGAGGACAGAATGCAGCATTTCAGTAACTAAAAAAAATCCCAGGTGTTTCTTTAATTTCTAAGTTACATGTAAAATTAAGAGAATATGCACTAGTTTCTTATATGTAGCTATTAATGGACCTTGCAATAATCTTGTATAGACAGCAGTATTTTTATGTTGCAACATGCATAGACCACATCTGTATAAGCCACTGGCTGAATTTTTGTTCCATCTTGTTCCATCCCTTTTTACTAATGCACTTGGAAGCTGGAGTGAGCAGTCTGTGTAAATATACAAAATTTGTGTGAACAGTACTGAAAGTTTGTTGAAACAAATTCTGCAAACCATTTAAAAATGTAAATATGTACGTTTAGAGATAGCAATTTCCACATGCTATAAGATGCAATTAAAATTGAAAAAAAAGACAATTGTTTCCATTCATGTTTTCGGTAATATTAATTTGGTTCTGTTCTAAGCCTGATAAATGTTCATTATTTATTTTTGGCAGGGACTGTCAATAATCATTTGTGCATTTATTTCCAACCTACTACTTTTTTTCATTTAGTAGTGGCCTGTTTTCAGCAAGATGGATGGATGCTCTGGCCTATGTACCTCAATAGTAACCAAGGTGCAGAATCAAACAAATAACTCCCAACTAATGTTTTGTGGACTGCAAACATCTGTTCTGTAAAAATAGGGGTTGGAGATCCCTTGATGTTTCTCAGGCATCTTTGTGGAGAATACTGAATGAAATACTACTGTGCTATATACTATATTCACTTATCCAGTGGCTGATAAATCTTGCCACCTCCAAAAGCCTTAGGATAAGAGGGCAATGAATTTCAGGGTGATGTAGAGCTACACAGCAGAAACAAAAGGAAGGGCACTCTCTGGTTCAGACTGACTGATGTTAGAGCACAAACTGGATGTGAATAGCCTAGAGGAAGCAGGAACTTGTTGAATTGCTGCTCGTCAAAGAGAAAGCCAAAGTACATTCTAAGTATTTTTACTCTCTGTAAGCTCTAAGGCAACACTTCATCCCTGTGTACGTATGCTCAGGCTCAATGGGCTTTTTCTAACCTGAATTCCAGGAAAAAACTTCTGACTGTTTGGTAATTATGTGGCACTTTTCAGTGCCCCGGTACCTAGTGCTTCACTATGAAAAATATCCAGTCTTCTCACAGAATAGTTTCTATCTTAATTAAAGTGTCTGTATTCACATTTCACACATGAGTGTAGCAAAAAACATAAATGAAAGAACTTGTTAAAAGTTGCAAGAAAATTGTAAAAACAGTGTGTTGATTTTTGAGGTCAGAATAATAATTGCATCCAGTTTCATCAGTAGATATTAAAGCACTTTAGATAGGTACATATAAAATTCATGCTGCTCTTTTTTGGAGGATTTGCAAACAAGTACGTGATATGAATTTTTTAACGTCTGCCATACTGTTCCAGTTCAGTGATTTAATGCTCATCTAGCCTTTGTTTGTAGAAAGTATTCCCTCAATTTATTTTTTCTTCATTATTTCCTTGTGAAAATCGTGCTACTACTGCTATGTAAACTAATTTTAGATCTACATGTATAAAATTGTTATTCACGTGTAACATACATGAGGTAAACACTTGATGGAGATGAGTACATAGTACATAGAACATGCAATTTTAGCAAGGCAGAAATGTAATTTTAAGAAGTATAAAGAATAGCTACTTACTTGGAAATGTAGGTAAGTTTATTGTGTTTCTTGAGAGAATCTTTGCCTGGATGTATCATCTAGATAAGTATATAAAATGACAACAGGCTTTTAATAGTTGCCTTAGAAATTAAAATAACTGCAACAAAATAAAACACTGTTTTAAAGATAATGTCTATAGCTCAGAGAAGGTATTGTATTGAGATTTGAGAGTTTCTGAGTAGCAGAAAATAAATTTACCTCTCAGTGAAATAAATTCACTGTCTTGTTAGAGATGCAGTAAAATAAGAAATTACTAAAAATGGATTATGTTAATATGTATGTATTTATAATTGCACTCCTGTGAAAAAGCTTGCAAAAATCTAAGGTTAGTGATAACAATTTATGGAGATGTACTTATCCCCAGAAGAAAATTGTGATAACTTGCTAGAACACAACAGTTTCAACAGTACTATCAAAATATATAATGTATAAAACTTACAAATTAGGAAATGTGGGTCAACAGAATACATTATTTAAAAGTAAAGTTTATACCGAAATTAAAAAAAAACACAAAACTATTTTATGAACTACTGTCTGTGTACATTAGAGCTGATTTCCATTCTGTGATAACCACACATAGTTCTCATCTGTGCTACTGACATAACTATATATTTCTTAATAACTGCTATAGCCTTTGCTATCCTTCTCATGTTGATAATCCATTTGGTGCTCATGATGCTAATTAAGTTCACACACAGCCAGGTTTAGTTTGCCTCAATTTGACATATTTCATAACTGTCTGAGTTAGCTATATGGTCCTATTTGACTTACTGCTTTTGTGAATGCATCAAAACATACTGTTTTAGTGGAATGTGAGATGAGTAATCATTTGTATCTGTTGACAATGGTGGTGGAGAGCAAAGCTAACTGAATTAGTAGGCAGGCCTTAAATGGGGATAAGCCACAAAAGAAGGATGCAAGAAAATTGTCCTGATGCTTTGTTTCATGTTTTCAGCAGTAGGACAGGCAAAGTGTGACAGTGCTAGACTCACCAGCAAGGAAAGCTACTCAGCTGGTGAAATCTGCTCTCCCTTTTTTAGCAGTCATTATGTCTAAAATACAAAAGTAAAAGAAAATCAACAAATCCGCAGCACACATTCTAAGAAGTAGCATCAATTGTAGAGTTGAAAAAACACACAGCTGACTAAACATTTTATATTAAAATATTTACAAATTAAATGTGATACAGGTTATGTTTTGTGTCTAAAGGTGCATCTTCCAATGGGTAGATGGATAAAAAGCACTACAATCTGCAGACATGTAGACATTATGGGGAGTAGGCAGTTGGATGAGACAAAGATAGTGGCATAGACATTGGCCAACTGAAAGCTTTGTGGAAGGATGTAATAAGAAATATGAGAAGTTCAAAATGCCTCATGCAAACACTATTGCACCCTATTGTCTCTCATTTCCTGTGTTGACAATGACAATTAAACAGTCAGTCATACCTGCACTGTTCTCTTCATAGTGTGCTGCTGCACCGGTTGCATCTGAGAGCTCTTTCTCATGTTTTGTTTAAAGTGCAAGTTCTTTAGAGAAGGACTGATTGTTAGGATAACAGTATGACAAAGAGAAGAATGGCATTGACCCTGAATAAAGACAGTACTCAAATTTGAAGGCATTACTTTTCTAATAATCCTCAGGATATGTCTTACCACACAGAGCACAGCAGCCCTATTGTATCCAGTATCAGACATTTAATTTTAGGAAACAGGAAATCTGTTGAATAGAGAAGAGAACAGAGTAAAAAGAATGCTCAGGATCTAGGAAGCAAAAAGTCCTGTGAAGAGAGATGGAAGGAACGGGGATTGTTAGAGATGATATATCTGTATTTCATATCTGCATGATATGAAATATCATAGCAAAAAGGAAGAGAATTATGCTAAACCAGACTATATGTAGAGCAAAACCCAGAGGACTTAAATTTCAACTAGGCAGTTTCATGTTAAGCACCTGGAAAATCTTCACTTGTAAATGTAGCTAAAATGTGGAAGAGGCTAGTTGAGAGACTGTGAATTCTCTGTCCTCTGAGATTTCTAGGACAGATTAGACATCATCTGAAAATGACACCTGTCACTTATGACTCTGCTTGTGACCTTAGGGAGGGATTTCAAATACAGCTCTCTTAGGATAATGATGGATCTTGGATTAATTTCTCTAGGTGTCACTATACCAATCCATATTTATAACTACAGAGAAAACAGAAGCCCTATGGCTACATGGATAACAAGGTGGGAAATCACTGAAGAGGGAGGTTACCACTTTATTAATGTAATATACTGGTTTAAGTTCAGGGAGATCTAGCTGCAGAAGTTTCAGGAATTATGGAAGATCCCATAGATTCCTAGTAAGTATACCTATTAAATTAAGCTTTCTCTTTGAATTTTTCTCTTTGAATAAGGTTGCCCAACAAAAAGAAACTCTCAGGCAAAGACTGCTTGGCTGATCTTACATATATATAAATATTTATCAATTTAAAAAGTTCACAAGTGAAATCTCAGATCCCTTTTACCTATGTTGTGCAGCATGTGGACTTTTAATCCTAGTTTTACATGTGTATATGAATGAATTCTCCTCAGAAATTGCTAAACCTTGAATTCTACCATGCACAAGTCAGGCAAATCAGTAGCCGCTTAAATAAATTCAGTTATCCTTATAAATGTGTTTCCATTATGCTTAAAGGCTATAAATCTCAGACTTTGTTTTGGATGGCATGGGAAGTCTTTTAGACTCTGTAAAGGGTATTTATCCAGTCTGCATTTTCTTAAAAGAAACCTTTGAAAAATCCTAGGAGTAGCAAGAAGAAACTTGAGTTATCTGGACCAGTATTAAAAGAATTTGTAGGGATGCAGGGGCAAAATGCAAACATGTTTGCTTCTCCTGTCATGCAAGGATTTTTTTTTCAAAAAAGGAGGAATTCCAGTTCCTCTGGATGCATTGTCTTCCATGCTACATACATTCTCAACTTTAATGAGTATTCTCTCATAAATAAGTAGCTCTATCTCTCCTTTAGAGTGACACTAAGAAATGAGCTATTCATGCTTCAGTGTTTTCTAAAAAAAAAAATTTTAAAAAACAAATGAACAAATGGAATTTTAAACCACACACATATTTCTTTATGACAGATAGCAAAATTGGAGGCTAAAATTAGCAATTTAACTTTGTGGCTTTGCAAGGACTCGCATACTCCTTTGTAAATCATATTGGTCTGTTTTCTGGGGTTTATTTTGAACTTTCAATTGTCAAACTTTAAATCAAACTGTAAAGCTGAAATAAAGATAGTTTAAAGTAGGCTTTCAAGTGTTTCAATAGTTTTGCAGCTAGTATGAGCTTTATTATTGGTATACTCCATTAGAAGGGAATAACTAGACTGAATGAACTTTTTACAGACACCTCTATATTATAATTTAAGGAAGTGTTATAACAACATTTCCTTGTCATCAGTTAATAGAATTGACAAAGATGAAAATTATACTTGCTGATGATCTCCTAGATTTAAAAATATGGAACATCAACTATTTTCCAGTCACTACACATCTAAACTGCTATGCTTGGAGGACACTTTCATGGCTTGTTCACATGATGGACAAAAAATAAATTATTTCATTTTTCAAATCCCTAGAAATTACTTCAGTGTCATGACAGCCACAGCTTTTCACACAACAAAGATAGGACTCCATGTAAGAGGAGAACCTTGTGGCTTTGATAATCTATACAAACAGCTCTTGAGATATGAGTTTTTTTCTGGTTAACTACCAGCATTTGCACATACAATACAGTAACTGACTGTTTTGAGGAAGCTGAACTTTGAGAAATAGCTCATGTATTAATCCTGAGCACATATCATACCTATAAGGGATGAGAGAGTGCTACAGGACAAGACTGCTGCAGGACTGGGAGAGCTGACCAGCTGTGGAGGAGACTGAGACTATTTCCCTACTATCAATATTAGAATCTTTCATGTTGATGGGCTTGGTGCTCACTGGGAGAAGAAGGTTTTAATTTAGTCATGCTCCTTTTTCTACATGACAGCTCCACTCTATTAACTCTGGGAAGAGAAATGCCCTTTTTTTCATGTTATCTAGCGTATAGAAAACCGCGCAATGAAAGCCAGTGTCCAAAAAGGAGACAGAGGAGTCCTGCTACTTTATTTTAAAAAGGGGAAAGAGTCCACTGGGGCACACGCCCGTGGGATTTTCTTTCTCTCAATTTCGGAGGGCACAGCATCTTTATATCCCGAACCTCCGGCTGCATGTTGCCCTCTCCCTTTCCCCATCGGCTAAGGTACTAGGAAGGTACAGCCTTCCCAAACCACCTACCACATATCCCTACTTGAACCTACTTTTTTACCCCAAAGTTCAGACCCACTTTTTCAGGAGCCAAGGTGTCTGGGCTCTGTAACAAACCTGCTGCTTGCAGTTAACAGACATTAACTCCCATTTCAAAGACACATCTTTCCCTTCAGCCATTGCACTGTTTGTAAAGACATTAGCACATATTTTCCATATCTCTAGGAATTTGGTTTTAGCAAGTATCACAGCTATATGTAGTTTGATTTTAATTGTAAAATAGTGTGCGGCATGGGCAAAGATATAGAATCTTAATTTGTCATAGGTTAACCTAATGTCTGTGGTTTTATGACTTTGTTTTGCTGGAAAGCTCACTAATCTCCTGCAACTGGACGGCAGTATACGGTCTTCTCCACAATTCAGCCAGGTGTGCATATATGTGTGTACGTATAGGGATGTAAAATATGATCAATTTGGCAATTTCTCTTATGCTTCTGAACTTTATGGCGGTGTGCCTCAGATATACCGTATACTTTTTATTTCCTCAGCATATATTCTGCCTACCTTCCACTTTCTGCAGAATGTTCTTAGACTTGATCTGAGAAGCACACTGAGCAGACTGATAAGGACTTTTTAAGGCTCCTCCAATGATAAACTATGGGTCAGGTGTATTTTTCCTTTGCAGGTACCATGCTCAGAACTGGAATTACATTGGAGAAGCGATTCCCTGAAAGTCAGGGAGCTCGAAGCTGTCCTGCAGCCACTACCAGAACAGCTCAGCACACCCTACTCTCTTGCACAAGTTATTCTTGGAGAAGAGGGCAGCTGAAACTGAGCCTAGAGGTCATACAAGTGATCCTAACAGATTGCAAATGGCCCACGAGCCAGAAGCCAAATGTCCTGAACTATGTCTTTGTAATGCAGAAAGTGTTCAGTATTTCGACTGAGAGGAAGGCCTTACCTCATAGGTGATAGCTGCTCTGTGTTTCCCCGAGTAGTTAGGCCTGTTTCCATATTTGACTAAAATTAATGAAGTTGCTGCCTGCCACATTAAAATCCATGCATGTATCTGTAATTTATTTGCCTACCTCTGTCAAATGAATATTATGTTAAATGTAGCACTCCACTTTTTTCAGCTATATTGATGGAAACCTAAGTGTGTTTTTAGTAGGCAGGTTATCTAATTTGCAAGTACAAACTTCAGAATACTTAAATGCTATTAAGATTGTATTATCCACATGACACCTCTGTGTATTTTAGCCAGGTCTGTTTTGTTGAAAATTTAAGTATTTTTAAAATGTTCTATTTTTGCAGTAATTCATGTGGCATACCTTTTACTTTAAGTCAGAAAAGCAGGCTCTCAGGTTTAACCTGTTTTAAAATAGGTCTTGCCTTCATATAAACACCAAGAAACAAAAAAGATGGTGGTGTATTTACTGTGAGAGTCTAGAAATAAAGTTGTATGGCTCTACAAGTTAAGTCTTCAAATGTAAAGCATTCAATGTCCTTGATGAAATGGTGAAGTCATATCCACGAAATAAAATTCAGGCCTGGGCAAAATTAAAGTTTCTCTTCTCTAGGTATATTACTGTGTCTGTATATGCCACTATGTAAATTATTTGTTCTTGCTTACTTGAAGTTGAGGCATATTTTTCGTCAGAAATATGGGAAGTTTGTTGGAAAAAAAAAATAATGATGATGTCTTGATGATAGATTTGAGGCATTTTTCATTTTCAGTGGGGAGGCAGCTTTTTGTGTTTTTTTTTTTTTCTTGGTTTTTTTTTATGTGGGGGTGTTGCGGTGTGGTTTTTTTGGGTTTTTTTTGGGGGGGGTCGAGGCTTTTGGTGGTGGTGGGGTTTTTTTGGGATTTTTTTTTTTTTTTTTTGGTCATGGGCTATATCTACTAGATTGCAAAAAACATCATCCTCCCACCAGTCAGCTGATTGCCAGGTCTAGTATTTTAGTTTTCTCACTGAATGCTACCCAGCTTAAAAGCGTCCAGGTGGGAATAGTTTGGATAGTCAGAGGTTGTTTTTTTTTTAATGCAAAAATAAAAAATTAGATTATCCGGAGCTCCAAAAGCACAGGGTGGTTTTCAAGCAAGGGGTTAAAACTACTTTTCACAACTCACAAAATTTCAGATGCAGACGGTGTATTTTTGTGGGAGGGGCTTCCCGAAAGGGAATCCTCAATACCAATTGGCTGCTCTCTATCAGCCGCAGCTGAGCTCAGGCTGCTGCTGAAGTGCAGTATTGATCTGAAGGGTAAATGTGTAGGGAGCCTCAGAGAGCGATTCAAACGCGTTCTGAGAAGGGAACCGACCTCTTCCAGTAAGAAAGTGGTTTCTACCTGCCTTTGCTGCCCGCGACATGGTTTGTGAATGAGGGGGAGCGCCAGAAAGGGCAGTTTGCTGCTACAGCGATTGAGCGAGCGAGGCGCTGCCGCTGTGGGCGCTGCTGCCGGGCTGCCTGGTGCTGCTGCAGCTCCATACAGCAGGTAAGGCGGCTTTTCCTGGGAAGGGAGACAGCCCGGGATGGCCCCGCGGTGGCCGGGGCCGTGGTGTGGGGCCCCCGGAGCCGGGCACCGAGGGCCGGGCGCTGCCTCGGCCGCAGGAGCAGCGGCGGGGCCCCGCGAGGAGCCCGACCGTGCGGGTTTAGCCGCCTCCATCCCCCGCTCATCCCGGTGTGGAACCGCAAAACTTCAATAAGTTCCGAACAAAGTGTGCGAGTCCGCAGTGCCTAAAGGGAGAGGGACGGTGCAGGGGGAGGAAGGAGCTGTGCCTTCCCCTGCCCGCTCTGCAGGTGTCCAGCCCCCCTGCAGCCGGGCAGTGGCTCCGGGAGACGCGGGTACCTGGGTGCCACGGAGGTGTGGGCGCAGCCACCTCGGCTCTGCTGGCTGCCGAGATCGGGGCTGACAGAAGGGAAAATGCAGAGTTCCAAACTGGGCTCTCAGTTAAAAGGGAAAATAGCTAAGAGAGGGTGTGAAACTCGTGGGACTGGAAATGTATTTGCCGGGTTTTAAGCTCCTTTTTTAAAAAAAATTTGAGTGCTCAGTACTCTGTGTATGTGTGAATACAGGAAGGGGGGGAATTTCTGCCGCACTGACGTTTGAAGTAATAAGGTTCAATTAAAGAAAAGAAGGTAAGGAATGTGAATTCGACTTGTAACAACTTTGAAAACACCTCAGCAACCTCCCCCGTTAAATCAAATAAACAAAAAAAGGCACTGCAGAAAAAATTTAATGGGGAGAAATCAAATTTAGCCCTGACACAAGGTTTTCAAATGTGAGCCATGATTTGTCCTTACAATGTTTCAAACTGATCTTCTACGAATTTGTCATGTGATGAACAGTATGATGTGCATAATCTTTGTACAAACGTTTTAATAGTGGGTTTTGCTCTGAATTACAAATCATGCTGCAAGTGTGCCTATGACAGCAATGTGTGAACGTACTTACCTTGAGTATTTAATGTAATTTTTGATGTTAATGGCTATGTGGCTCTGGTATTTCAATTCTTAATATTTAATCTAGGGTAAGGAGGAAACATCTTTCTTCCCTTTAAAATAGTAATTTCATAGCATGCTATGGTGTGGTGATGATGATGGACTTTGTGTAAATGTCTGTGTTTATTGAGTGATGGTTAACTGGGTTTTTTCCTGTATCTGCAAATATCTATACAGAGCTAAATAGGATGCTGGATAGCATCAATGAGTGGTTGAGTTCCTGGTATTTCTTTCTCTATTTTCAAATTCAAATATAAATAACAAAACCCGAACAATTCAAGAATACTAAGTAGGTCTTATTATAATGCACCTTTTGCTGTGTCAGTGATTGCATTTCAGATTCAAAGTAAATCAATATTAAAATATTTCCATGAAACCATGCTTTTATGAAATTAGCAAATTTGTCAGGACATCTTTATTTCAGTCTTCTGAACATGTTAAACCTTTCATTGGTCACAGCGTGTTTTCCAGAGGTCTCAAGGCTTCTTACAAAATATTTTCTCAGATCTGAAAGCTGATGGCTACATTGTAGAAGTAATAAGCAGTTAATTGCTAAACTGATTTGAGTGCTCTGGAACATACCAGCATGCAGACCAAAGTCTTCCAATACAACTAATCAAACTAGTTACCTAATGCTTTTTCTCTTCAAGCCAGGTCTTATAAGCTCTCAGAGATAAGCATTATACCCTTGATAGCTCAGCTACCTCAGGTGGCATAAAAGTAGCAGGATGGCTCTTGTGACAGTGTTGGAAACAAAAAGTTTTAATAAAAGGCAAAATAAAAACGCTCTTTACAGAGAAAAACTGAACCAGGGCAAGAGGTTCTTGCTCCTGCTAAAACACTTCACACAAGCGATTACTTCTTTTGTTCTCCTCTTTTTCTAGTGAATCGCTTAGGTTCTCCTCTTTTTCTAGTGAATCGCTTAGGTGGGCTTTTAGGCTTCGCCAATTGACTATCCTTAGGTTTGAGGTGTAGTCCTGAAGTGTCTTTTAAACAAATTGAGGAGAGAAACTTTGGGCTTTTTCCTTTTTAAGGGGATAAAGAGTAACTTGTTTACTCCATCAACAGGGAGCACATTCCTACCTGATCTTGCTCTTTTCAGAGACTGAGGCCCCTGTGGGAGACCACAGGGGGAACAGATTCTCCTCTGGGGAAGTAATAAACAAAATACCTTGTTCTGAAAAGACTGTTTCATAAGCAAGTTTATTTTGTCACTCTTGCATCTATCCCATAGATGACATTCATCCTCAAGTTTGCTTTATTTCAATTAATTTGTGCCCTCCCTGTCGCCCTCCCTTCCACCTGTTCTGAATGTCAAGTCTATGGTATTTGTTTATATACAATGCTGGAAGGATCTCCCACAATTTCTGTTCATAATACATAGAATTCCCTCAAAGTGTTTGATACTTTGTAATTTTTTCTTCCAAATATATAAGAAGAAATAATATTTCTGCTGCAATGACATGCAATAGAAAGTAGTTAACAGAATAACAAATATAAAGGCTACAGTTGTCTCGCTATATGCAGTTTGTCATTTTGCACCAATCAGTTGGAGTTTTGTTCTTCTGAAGAAAAACGTGACTTGTAATCAGTATTTAGATGGAAAGCAAATGTTTATTTTGATTTCTTTCAACCTTAAATAACCCATTGGTTTAATAGTAGTGATTGAGATGACTAAGAAATTTTATAGGTTAGCAAATTCCTAAATTACTTTTCCTTAAGTGAGTTTTAGACTAGCAGCTTTTTCAGTTTCAAATTATTTTAAATACTTTTGTATAAGAGAATGTTTTAGAAATAATTGATACCTGTGTCATAGGAAAATGTCATGATGCTTTTTGTCTTTGTCTGGATGCTCCTACCACTGTATCTTAGTTTGGTTATAAAGATTTCATAAAAGGTTGCAAAGTTGTGCTTAAATAAGTATTTAAACGGTTCTCACAGAATTAGAGAAGGAAGTAACTTACATGTAACTCTGCAAAGCATCATTATCAAATTTTTCAAATATTCTTCTAGTCACCCACAGCTGAGGTCAATTGCCTTTAATATGTTCAGAGAATCTGCTAATCCCATATTAACTTTCCTAAACTATTCTGACGTGGCCATGCAGTGTGAAGTCTTACAATAAAACAGAGCAGATACAGTCATGGTGGAACATTGTGCTGTCTTCATGTAGTGAAGCACAGAGAAGCTCAGGGGTGGACACACAGCCTGGTGCTGGCCATAGGAGCCAGCCACTGAAACACATGGAAACATCTCATTGGTGGGGAGCAGGGCTCTCCTTACCATGTGTCCTGCTGTAAAACTGGTAAAACACGCATAATTTCCTGTGTGATGACCGAGTCTTAAATGATAACAAGAAAGATTATTTGGAGCACAGTTTTCTCATTAGGCATGACATCGTAAATATCAACTTTCTTGAGAAAGTTGATTTTCCCACCTAAGGGAATTTCTGCATGTATATTTCTCCACAACAGTGCCTTCCCAGAAGGATCTCATACTTTTTGCTCTGCAATGTATTGCTTTTACTAATCCTTATGCTTTTAAAGATTATATGAGAGTGCATGTGCTCATTACATGTCTTTTCCTTATTTTCTAGCTATAATAAAATAGTCTGAAACAATGAAGAAAAATAATATATTACAAGTTTGGATATATTGATTTTAAAAGCTTTATTTTTGTCATAAATTCTTCTTCTGGTTCCAACAGCATATACCAGTTTTAATTTAAAAATATTAAAAGTTTACTAAAACTTTTGCCTCTGTTGTTTATACTTCATTACCAGACATTATTTATTATTATTTATACTCATATTATTATTTAATAGTGTATTATACTGAGTACTGCATCAAATAATTTTGTGATGACAACTGGCATTATGATTAAATTACAGCAGTTGTCCCATTCACAGTCATAAGGCTTTGAAAAATGATTGTACATATGTATTGCTGTTGAGCATTTCTCCTTCTTTTAAGAATGCCAAACTCTTTTCAGAATATTTTTCTTAGTATCGACAAACAGTGATATGTGTTTGTGTGCGTATGTACTGAACTATATGCATGTCCAGAAAAGGGCAAAAAAAGCTTGTGCTTGGTCTGCAGCACTAGTTTTATGAGAAGCAGCTGAGGGAGCAGAGGTTGTTTAGCCTGGAGAAAAGGAGTCTCAGGGAAGAGCTCATCGCTCTCTACAACTGCCCGAAAGGAGGCTGTAGCCAGGTGGGGTTGGCCTCTTCTCCCAGTTGACAAGTGGCAGGACAGAGGAAACAGCCTCTAGCTGCACCAGAGGAGAGTTAGATTGGATATTAGGGGAAGTTTCTTCACTGTGGGCATGGTCAGACATTGAGACAGGCTGCCTAAGGAAGTGGTGGAATGGTCATCCCTGGATGAGTTCAAAAGGCATGTGAATGTGTCACATTCTGACATGGTTTGGTAGTGAGCATGGCAGAACCATGTCAGTGGTTGGAGTCGATGATTTTAGACCTCTCTTCCAACTTTTACAATTCCATTATAAACTATAAATTCAAAGTTAAATACAAGCAAATTTATGACGGTTCTGCCAGAGTTATTCAACATTTCTTGAAAGGCTAGAAAGGAAACAGTTCAATTTTAGTGTGAATTGTTTTAAACAATAATTTTTTGTCCCAGTCTTATTTCCACATTGTCATTAATTTCTGAGAGCTTATATATTTGAACCTGTATATTAAAGACTCCTAATAAAAAAAAAAAAAAAAAAAAGAACCACAGGAGAGAAATGCAGACCAAAAAAGAATTAAAGCTGATGCCGTAGTATCTTTGATTTTTCTTAATTTAACCATGGTTTTCTATTCATGTGTTTAGAGAAGAAACTCTAATACCTCTGCATTTGTCTGCTCCCCTTCAAATCATATGTATTTGCCCACAGCATCAGTATCTTTATTGGTTTCCAGGTTATTCATTTGCAAAGCTCTTTGAGGTATCTTGAATGTGAAAATTGTTATGAAGCCAAGTAATGTTCTGCTCTTAAGTGACTCATAAAAATGCCTCCACTTAAAGCATTTTATGTATACATCAGTTTGGGTGTGTTTATACGTAGCCTTTAAATTAAATAATTTTATAAGACATTTTAAAATGTGAACATGATTTGAGTTTGTAGAGCACATTGAGTTGAAGGTATCTCAAGGAATGAATTATGGTTCAGGGTGGCAACAAATAGACAAATACTAATAAGAAGGTATGCTATCTGAAGTGTTATGATCTATAACTGCGTTATGAAAAACATCATATGATCTTTGCTTTTTCTTAGGTACTTGGCTGTTCACTAAAGGAACTGGAAAATGTCTGTTATAAGAGATGGAACCTCTTTTCAACTCTAAATGTTTTTAGAAAAATCTTAGATGTGGAGGAAGGTCTGCTGTGGTACATTGGTTTCTCTCAGTTCACTCCTACTGGCCTGCATTTAGGAGCTGCATGATGCTTTTAAGTGGATGTGTCATAGTAGTAGAAATAAAGTTGGGGTATGTTTTCACATATGTGTTATTTTGTATTGTGATACTATCAGATTTCACAGAGTAGATGTGACACTGTGCTTACCTCTCAAAGGAAAAATTAGGGTAAAAGGGTACAGATTCTGTCATCCCCCGTTAATACAATTTGCTGCTCAGAGACCTATATTTCAGAAAAATAGTGACGTATGTCTCTTTTTAGGATGCCACTTAAGAGTCTGCCTAATGCTAAGAGGTAATTCCCTTATATGTCAGTATGGTTCTAAGAAGCTGTCTGGTAAAGAAAATACTCTTTTTCCCTGAGATGTAGTACAAAATATTAATCACCTCTCATCACTGAAAAGCTTAACTTTGCTATTGAATAAGACAGGGCTAAGACATACTATTTTGGCATCTTTGTTTTGAAAGAACTTCTTTCCTAATTTCATTGTTCTTTATTGGTTTATTTTGGCTGATTTGTTTTCTTCTATTCAGTAAAACCAATTGTGAGATACTCTGAAATTGCTACTTTGCTAAACTCCAGAAAGGGATTGCATTTCCTTGACAGATCAAGTGAACCTGTCATAGCTTGTTATAACTACCTCCTTTTTGAAATCTTGTAGCAAATATTTTGCTTATTTTTTTTTCCTTTGTGTTTATACTCTGCTTTGTCTCAGCACATACATTCTTAATACCTACTATAAAATTTAGTTATAAACTGAATTTTGAGATGTCTTGGCCACTGCTTCGGTGTAGACACTCCTGTCCTTTAATTCCCACTGTCAGTTACCAAATGAGATTTTTTTTCCCCAAACATCTGTCCTCTAGTAGCAGAGTCAGAGGTGGTAGACTGTGCAATGCCTGCACTCACAGAAGCAGTCTCTTTTTTCTGTTCTGTTCTGTACATTACGTCTTTCTTATAAACCACTGAAAACTTGGACAACAACATGAAAAAACAGGATTTTTGTGGAATTAGAGATTAATCTTGAAAATTACTTCAGCCACAAGTAAACAATTAAAAATAATGGGTCTCATGGGTAATGCATTAATAATTTGGTGGATTGAACTGCATAAAAAAACTAATGAAGGTAGATAGGGAAATAATACCAAGGTAGAAGAAGAGAAATAAAACCTATCTAAAGTTAAATAAAAGCTCTTTGCTTCAACGTTCCTGTCATTGATGAAAATAGCCCTAGTTCTGGTCCATGTCAGAGAAATAAAGCTGTATGGTTCATTGAAAAGACAGCTCAATGAACAAGCATGACAGTCTTGATTCATCAAAACCTTTCATGTTGTATTCCAGTAGTAATTATTTATTCCTGTGGAAATTTGCTTTGAAAATAGATTTTTGGCCAGGTTGATTCTCTAGCTTCTTTAGGAGCACAGAGCAGAAATAAATCTGGCTTAACCTTGGCTGGAAACTCCCTCAATCACAAAGTCCTTTGGCCAGGCAGAGGATCATGGCCTCCATGTTCCTGCCCTGCTTATTGCATACTTGCTGGCAGGGCTTCTTTTAGGAGCTGCTGTTAAAATGGTTTAGGGAAGCCCTGAAACAGAAATCAGTGCTCTCTAATATATTTATCAATGATGTAAACAGTGAAATCAAGTGTGCCATTAACAAGTTTGCAGATGGCCCCAAGCTGAGTGACCCTGAAGAACAGGATGCCATCCAGGCAAGCTCAAGAGGTGGACCCATGAGAACCTCACGTGGTTCAACAAATCCAAGTGCAAGGTGCTGCACCAGGGTTCAGGCAATCCCAAACATGAGTACAGACTAGGAGCTGAAGTCATTGAAACCAGCCCTCTGAGAAGGACTTGGGCTGTATGTAAGTGAAAAGCTCGAGGACTATTTGTTTTTGCAGCCCAGAAAGCCAAATGCGTGTGGGCTGCATCAAAAAGAAGTGTGGCCAGCAGGCTGAGGGAGGTGATTGTCCCTCTCTACTCTGCTCTTGTGAGACCACATTTTGAAGTACTGTGTCCAGCTCTGGAGTCCTCAGCAGAGAAAACATGTAAACCTGCTGGAGTGGGCCCAGAGGAGGATCACTAAGATGATCAGAGGGCTGGAGCATCTCTCCTACGCAGGCAGGCTGAGTTTTGGGGTTGCTCAGCCTGGAGAAGAGAAGGCTCTATGTAGACTTGTGGCTTTTCAGTACTTAAAGGGGGCTTATAAAAAGAGGGACAGTGAATGGGCAGGTATTGATAGGGAAAGGGTGAATGTTTTTAAACTAAAAGAAGAGAGATTTAAATTATATGTTAGGAAGAAATTCTCTACCTTTGAGAGTAGTGTGACACTGTCACAGGTTGTCCAGAGAGGCTGTGCGTGCCCTATCCTTCAAAGTGCTTGAGGCCAGGTTGGATGGGGCTTTGAGAAATCTGATCTAGTGGGTGACATCCCTGCCCATTACAGGGTTTTGCATCTAGATACTCTTTAATGTCCCTTGCTATCTTAATCGCTCCACATTTCTATGAAATATTGGTATGCAGTCTCTATTTCTTCTTGTAGCATAGTATCTTGGTGATAGGAGCAAAGACTAATTCTATTTATAAACAAATGTTAGTATTAAAAAAAAATAAAAACAATAAAACCCCAAAATGTTGCTAACATTGGATTCCAAAAGCTCATCCATATAAGTCAGGAGACAAGAATGAACTTTTCAGGACAATGCAACTATTATTTCTACTCAAAAGAAAATTAATTAAGTGTCAGTGTCATTTGTTTGGCTATGACAGAGAGAGAGAGATGATCAAAGAATAGGTTGCAGATTTTTTTGTCCTTTATTCATAATGCTTGCCATAAGCAGTTGTGTTGATTTCTATATATTCTTCCCTAATTATTTGTTGCCCTTTTACGCTGAGAGAAGGCATTTTCATTTTTATTCAATTACTGGGTCAAATAGAAATCAAGAACTCATCAGTGACCCGCATACAATCCTAACAATTGAAGGGTACAAGTCTTCTACCTATAAAAGTTGATATGCTCTTTATATTTTTGAGACAGTCAGAGATACCATCAGGGAGGTTCCAGAAATACAAGTGTAAGTCAGTCTTCAAAATTAGAGGAGGGTCTGATACAGCAGCTTACTTAAGCATCTAACATTCTTCAAAGGCTGTGTGTGGTTCATGGGGATTTCGTTATTATGCACAGGAAAGGTGTTTCACTGGATTTTTTTTTCCCAGAGCTGTAGAGTAGGCATGTAGAGTGAACTGAGTTGTTTAAACATGAATATGAACATCCTTCTTGAATCTGTGACTGGAGGAAAAAATTGCATACTGTTATACTTGGCTCTTGTCAGCAAAAGCAATATGCCCCAGTGAATTTCAGTCCATCAGGGGAAAGTGTGAGAAGGTCTTGAGGAAGTATGCAGGTAATGAGTATATCATTTGAGACTATCAAAAGAAGAGTATGTCCCAACAAAGAATTTAACTAAACAACAGTAATATATAGTAATTTATTCTGATAAATCTTTAGAAATGTAAACAAAATTATTCTATGTGGATGCCCTAAAATTCACAAAAAGTGCTACAACACACGGTCCCTTAAAACACCTTTCATATTCTCAGAACTACTGTTTAACAGAGTTATATAACAAATGGTCACAGATATTTTTAAATTTTTCAGGGTAAAAATGAAGAATGTGGAAGCTAATTATCCATCCTTCCTAGAAGGAAATAGAAGTGTTTTCAAGTGATTGCCAGTTTATCACTATTTATTAAGTTTTTTGGCATCTGCTCCTCCCAAGTTATCCATGCAGTACTCGGAAAAGATCTTTTCTTCCCAACTGTGAAGCCCATTCCTACCTTTTTCAGGCAAAAGTGGTTTGATAATGTATAGTGATTTGATTAAAATATTCATTCACTTCCTTCCCATATTGCAAATAATTGCTATAAGATTATAGCTATGAAAATGAAACAATTTTTTTTTTGTAAAGAGATATATAATTCGTGATTTAAACTTGATTTTAGGAGTATTAATTCCTTCTCCTTTTATGGTTCAGCAGTCTCAGAGGATGTCCATATTTCCTTGTTGTGTCCATAACTAAATAAAGCTGCCAGGATGCCATAAGAAAAGGAGGGTCATGGGAATCCTTGAAAGATTTGTCTTAACCGGTTTTGAAGCTCAGTCCTGTTATCAAAACTGAACACTGAAGAACTGGTATTAACACCTGGATATGTGTCTATGCAAAATCCAGAGTTCCTAAATTAGCAATTAGTTGGCTTAATTCTGAATCTCTTTTCTGAAGGACAATGTTAATTTGTCATGTAATGCTGATTCAGAACAACTGGAAGTGCATTAATTTTCTACACTCCCAAAGTCTTTACTCCTTGCATTATGAAAGTTTGTGAAGAACAAAAAAAAAATCAAATTAGTGATTTATTTTCTTTCCTCTTTTAAAAAACTAAAATCAAGACACATAAGAATACCTTTCTGTATTTGCACAAACAAGTGTTTTAATGGAGCATTTAAAAAATATTCAGGTCTAAATCTTGGGTTTTGTCTTCATTGCTACCTATCCTTTAAAAACACACTTAGAATCTTAGTTGTACTTGGGCTGTATGCTCTAATAAAATAAAAGACCTTGGAGCATTAACAAATCTCTCAGCTTTTAAATAGACTGTGACCTATTCATTTACAGGGCTCCTTCAGTAAAGCAGTAGCTCACTTAGGTTAATGATGGATCATGGTGTGATTCGATTTGCAGACTGCAGACTTGCCTATTATCCCTTAATGTTTGTATGGGTCATGTTATCACATCCAAATAATGATTCATGCCACCTCTTGTTCCTGAAGATATCACAGTGATTACAGGAAAGCTCAGTGTGCTAGTACACAAAGCTTTTAGGGTTCTGTTGGATGCTGTTGAATTATTATTTTTGGCTAGAGCATGATAAAG
This sequence comes from Taeniopygia guttata, assembly GCF_048771995.1. NCBI lineage: Eukaryota > Metazoa > Chordata > Aves > Passeriformes > Estrildidae > Taeniopygia > Taeniopygia guttata. Next base: position 55,735,788 of record NC_133026.1, on the reverse strand, counting down.
CAGGGAAGTCTCAGGCTTCTCTGTGACACCTTCCTCTTGTGATTCAATTGGCCATCTGGCTGAGCAGACGGGCTGGACATTTGCAGAAATCAGATCTGTCTCTCCCTGTCTTTTGCTTCTTTCTTTTTCCTTCATTTAGGTGAGGAAAGTTAGCTGGCCCTGACCTGCTGTGACAGATTATTTACAAGTCAAGTGCCTTATGACTTTGCCCACTCTACCCCCTCACAGCTTGAGTCTCTAACATGAAAATGGAGCAATTTCCAACAGGAAGAAAACATCAATACTATTCCTCCTGTAGTTTCTCACAGGGGAGACTCAGGCTGGTAGCCACACTGAGAAGGGAATAAAAGGATATGTTTTCTAGTTGTGAATATACTGTGAGAATCAACATAATTTCTTCTCCCAGTGTTGCCACATTGTCATTTACACTGAAGAATTGTTATCACTTAGGCATAGCAATTCAAAACAGTCTAAGTGATAGGATGAGAAGACATTTTGGCTGTGATTGTAAATGTTTGTACAGTGCTCTTACGGTTTATTTTTACTTCTCATTTTTGGGGATGATCTGGGCTTTCTCACCTGACCACTGTGTTTATGCTGAATGACCATCAGGCTGCTCACTGGTCCAGCTGCTGACAAACACTAAATCTTGATAAATGCTTCCAGTAAAACTGCCATAAACCTCACTAGCTCTAAACTCCTAGACATAAGCCACTCCTAGTTAATATATAGCACAGCTAAAACATGAATAGGTAGAGGAATAATTGCCTTATTTTTTTAATACAAAGATATAAGACCTATGGAAATTAAGAGATGAACTTTGTTTTTACCAGCTGCACATGCAACCTAGATACAGAAGAAATTGCCATAAGAAATACTGCTGTTCTTCAAATAAATTAATTTTATTATAGCTGTATTTAAAGATTATCCAACAGCTTCTGTCAATAAGGAAATATAATAGTTTCACTCATTCAACATTCTTCTAAGGAAAGCCACTGACACTGAAAAAACTCTAACTTGAAAGTACCTGTTAACATTGTTTCTACCACTTTCTCTGCTTCTACACTTTGGCAAATAGGCACATTCAACAACGTCAAGTAGTGATGAGATGCTTAAAAATATGTGCTTTTTTAATGCATTCAGCTTGTTCTCATCTACCCATAAGAACATTTCCTAAAGAGTTTGGATACTATAGAGGGAGTTTCTTGTTCAAATCAGGCATTGGAAATAGAATTGTGATTGAAATAATATTGCTGTGTTGACCAGTTTGGCATGGAAGGATAGGAACTTAAAATATTTCATATATTTGGCCCTCATTATATAACATTTTTATTTTGCTTTAGAAGTATTATACAAGGACCTCCCAGAAATACTTCCAAGGATCTCAAAACTGTAAGCAGATTTCAAACCTAAATTAGGTTTCCCAGCTGCTTAGTGGTATATACTCACATTCAAATAGTGAAAAATGGCTTTTGAAATGTGTACTACATTAAAACTCTGAGAAGTTCTATGTATTTTAATTTTCTGAGTGTTGCAGCAAATTTCAGACTTGAAAGTCTCTTGTGATAGCTGCCTGAAGCATTTATAGAAAGAGATTTTCTTCCTTTTCCCTCCCCTTGCATCCACAGTATAATGATTTTTGAGGATCAATATTGTATTCCTGCATTTGGAAGCTTAAACTCATACAATTTTATTTCTGCCCAATGTTTTCCTACTTAGGCACGTTGGGCTTATTGAAATTTGAAAGATATTCAAACTCACCATTTCCAAAGACCAAAATCCAAGGTCATTCTCTCTCCTTCACAGATCCCATTTCCAGTGATAAATTTATAAAAAAATCCTGGTGTTTTAGTCATATCTATGAAATATATAGACTTAGTTTATAATCTGAATGCAATGACCAATCCTTCAAGCTCAATGGACTAATAACAGGAACATGTGTGCTTTTTGCAAGCAAGGCTAAAATTTTCACTCAAACCATAATCATAGTTATAATAATTAATAATTTTTATTTAATTTACAGCAGAGTGATTTTTGCAATGAAACATAAAGACACTTCAAGATTTTGAAGTTTGCATTAATGCATTAATTGTAGATTAAGATGGCTGCCAGGTATAATGCAAAAAACATAGGAACTTTATCTTCAGTATCTAAATATAATGTGGCATATCTGTATCACTGTATCCTTATTTTCTTTACATTGAAAACAGCACAATGAAAACATCCTGAACCAAACTCCTGGATCTATTGTCATTTTTCATATAGATGAGCGGAATCCATCCCTGAAAAGAAGGAATTGTAAATGTCCACTATGAAATATCTACCTAGGAATTTGTGAACTTATTTTAAATGTGAAAATATGTACATGCTGAAACCATTATTTATTTTTTTCTTTTGTCATTGAGATGATAGAATTAGGGTTCTTGTTTTAATTACTTGATATTTTAAGTGGGAAATTAAGATCCTTGGAGAATTTAGGACCATAATATCCTTCTGTTGCATTCTAACTCTCAGGTAGGAGGTAAGTGCTCAGATTTTTTTGAGGGTTTGAGTTAAAATATTATATAGAGACTGAACTCTAATGAGAAGCAATGCAAAGCAAGAAATTATACTTTTTATGTCAAGGGCAAAGTGGAAAGCTTTGCTTTGGAATATGTCTAATATCTCTTGCCTGTGTCTTACCTAAATACCCACAGAAATATAGACTTACCCCTGTCAGGGGAAGCTCATTAAATCCTACTCTTAGACAGAACACCTGACAGGAAAAGAATATTCCTCTCAAAGCTTCTCCTGGAATTTTCTTTATGTCATGAGATTTCTCCTTGATGAAGAATAGACTTTTCAAACCTTTTGTGGACTTAATTTAAGATTATAACATTACACTTTCTTGTCCAATTAATTTAAAATTACATGGGAAATGTTATGTCTGCCTCAGATATAATGTAACAGTTTCAAGAAAAACTTGCTCTCATGGTATATTGGTAAAAGGAATGAATAAGAGAGAAAAAAATGACCTTATTTTAGTAACAATAGTGCTTCTCTGATGACCCGTATCATTGTATGATTTAAATTCAATTTACTCATTTATTTATGTAATACGTATAGTCAGCACTAATCCTGTAGGTAATGTAAATTAGTTTTTCTGGATCAGCTTATTTTTGATACTAGGCATCTAATCCTGGTGCCCTGTACTTCTGTACTGTATGTGACAATTTCTTATTTTGAACATTTTCCTCCCCTGTTAAAGTCACACAGTTGTAACAATAGGTGTTAGCATAATGAGATTCTTATTAAAAAGAAAAAAGAAATTAAAGCAGTGGAATCATAAAATCATGGTGGTTTCAAAATTATCAATACTAAGTAAATGTACAGAAGTGATGGTTCAGCTTTCACATGTGGGGAAGTGAAAAGAGAATTACTTTGTAAATTCTTGAGAATGGGTCAGTTTTTTCAGGTTTGGGATGAGCTATAGAAGCCCTGGTGAAAACTTTCCTGAGAGAAATTATTTTCTATTGAGAATTTGATTCGTAGCTGAAGAAATAATTTTGGAAACAGAGTTTGCTTTCCTGGAGAAAAAAAATTGAAGGAAATAAATAAATAGTTGAAACAAAATATTCTACAGACAAAGACAAAAATCAGAAAGCATTTCATTCAGAAATACTGCATGACATTGTAGCTGTTGCCTCATACTCCTGACTAAAAAGCAAAAATGCTATTTCTATTTCCTTCCATGTAATGCTTCAAGGCCTTCTTAGTCTTATTCACTAAGGAGAGTGTTGATCTGTGGAACAGGATGGAGAATACAGGGAGTAGGACCAGTATCATTAAAAAAAAGAGCAAGATTGTAAATCTGAACTATCTCTCTCATATAAGATCAACAAAATATTCCTACTGGGCAATTTTTGCTGAAATTATATTTTGTATTTTGGCCCCTCTTTTATCTAAAAAGGAAATATGTTTATTTTGAACATTCTTTAACTCTCTTATTTAATACTACCCTAGTTCACACTTTTTTGCATAAGATTTAAAACCCCAAAGTATATTTTATCTGTTGCTTGTGAGCTTAATAATGTGGAAAGTTGTGTTTATCCATCTTCTTTATGGAGGTTTCCACCTCTAGTCTATTCAGCACTCACTTTATTCTATTGCTTCTTCACTCCAGATCAAGTCTTGGAGGAGTACAAATGACACCACAGACTAAATTGTAGAAATTTAGGTGCTTGGAAGAATTATTAGGCCCTAGCTGTTGTCTGCCAACCTAAATAATTATTTTAACATTAAGGCTTGACCCTCTTCTACACTTAGTAAAAAGACTGCACACTGTTTTGTCATTCTTGTAACAGCTAAGGCAGATTATTTTTCATCTTTACTTGAGGGTATTTATCAGATAGATAGCTTAATGTTGGTACCTTATGATTTCTTGACAGCTGGCCATAAAACCTGATAAATGCTCCTGCCAACAAAACAACACGTGTGTTCCAAAAAAAGTTTGTGATTTTTAATACGGTAGATTATTTGATTGATGTGCAGTATGCATTCTAATTACAAAAAAAAAAAAAAAGGAAGAGGAAATTTGTCACTTCCCCATTCATTATTCCTTCATTAGACTACAACTAATCAGAATTTATGATTGGCTAAAATAACCCCAGATTTAATTTACTGCACTGCCATTACAGACAGATAAAAAGAAATCATGAATTATATCTTGATTCCAAGACAGCACAAAATTACAAGAAAATAGGATGAACCTTGAAATATTGTAAACATGACTCTGTCTGCAATCTCTCAGATTAGTAATTTATTTCAGCAAATGAAATGCTTCTCTTGTGAAATGACAGAGTACATTTCTTTCAATATGCAATATTTTTAATTTTCTGAGTACCAGAGTAGATCAATACTGCACGTGAGACCAATGCATTTATTTTGGTTTTGGCTTGTGTAACAGCGTTTTGCATATTTTACTTAACATCAAAATATGTCAAATGGGCCAAATGAGTGGTGATAATACAGCTCTGACATTGTTACAGCTTCATTGTGGAGCTGAAATGTAGAACGGAAACTTTCATTTAGATGTGTTTTTTTCCCTAAATCAGCTTTATTCTACCAGTCTGGGTTTGCTGTGGTGTCTGTTATGTGCTTCCACTACCTGCATTGCCGGTCTCTGTTTTAATGTGTGTATATTAGGGGAAGAAAGTAGGGCAAATATAGAGTAAATTTTCCTTATTACGTTCTCATTTGTGCTCATTTTCTTGCATGGTGACATCAAAGTTACTTGTATCTCTATGAAACAGTCATGTGCATATGACTGTATATTTGTTATATTTGTTTTCGTATGGGAATCTACTGACTATGCGGGCAAACACATCAGGTGCCTGTGGTACAAGGTGTGGAAAATTCTGATTAGTCAAAGCTAATTCTTTTTCTGAAGTACTGTTGTTGTTTTGTGTGCCCAGTAGAGGAAAAGAGAGATACGAAGAAAGATGTCAAAAAAGAATTTAGCACGATGGTTAGCAGTTAAGGAATACTTCTGGCCTGTAAGAAAATAAAGTTTAAATCCCTGTTTGCTTTGACTTTAACTCAGGTCTTATTTTAAGTAACTTCACCTCCATATTTTACAGCCTGAGTCTCTCCAAGGAAGTTATTTGAATTTTTATAAAAACTAAAATATCATTGATAGGGACAGGAATTGTAAATTACTCAGTAGCACAGGGGCAGAATACTTACCCACTCCTTCAGAGGCAGGTTGGGTCTCTGTTCTTAATTGATCCAAGCAGAGGCTTCAAACCTTGGTCTCCCTAACTCTCAGATAAGTTGCCTTCTGCAATATTATTTGGTCTAAAATTTAGCTTTAGGCTTTTTATAGATGATTCAATATTGTCTGTGAGGAGTGCTCCCACTTGAAATCTGAAGAAGTGTATAAATACAAAAGATTCATGCTACTTCTTTCAACTATTTTTTTGGTATTCTTGTCTAATGATTATGTTTTGGCTGGATTTATTTTCTCTTCAATTAGCATAGATCCAAAATGCTTCAAAAATAAAGGCAGACAGTGAGAAACCATACGATGAAAATTCGTAATTCTGAATTTCACAGAATTACAATTCACAGTGCAAAAGCTCTCAAGGTCCTGACTACAATAAAATGGAGTAATTGAAAATGCTTTTATTCTTGTAATACAGCTGCACACAAAAACAGCTGTTGTGACTCACTGTGGGCTCAGCAACAAGCCACAGGGTCATTTTTATTTCCTCTGATTCTATGTCTTGTAATTAAGTAGGTGCAGTGCGTAAGATTGAGTCATATACAGTCAACCATTGGTTCTTACGACTTTAAATAGCACATAAAAATGATCAGTTCACTAGGCTGTCATTGACAAGGAATTACTGAAAATGGCAGAAGACTGCGAACTTGTTTCTTCAGTAAGATTCTTCTTTTCCTGCCTTTCGAGGCAGAGCTTGTCCGTGATGTGCAGGGCATCTTTTCTGTGTATGTGTGCACAAGTGAGATCTCAGCGTCCTGCTAGTCCTGCTGCTGATGTTCTTATTATCCCTTTTATTATCTTTTTTTTTCTTCTAAGCTTTTGATTATTTTTTTATTTTGTTTTTTCCTTCTCTTGCCTATTTCTTCCATTAATATCTACCTCTCTGGTTTTTCTGTATTTTCCCTTGTCTCATAGGAAAGAGGTAATGTCGTTCAGTAATGCTGCTGTATTTGATTTGAGGAACCTTCTGCTTCATGCCAAGAAAGCTGGGTCACATCTGCAGCAAACAATAGTTCTCAAATGCATCAGATAGAGGGAAAGAAGCCTGAGGCTTCATGTAGCATAAAAAGAGCTGGAATATTTCTGTAGTGAACTTCATTTGCATCATGCTTGTACCTTAGTAGACATCTTCCATTTGATTGCATATATATTTTTACTTCTGTACTTTGTATCGATGCACAATTGCACCAAGGAGCTGAGGATGTGAAGACACATCCAATCTCTATAAATATTTGTCTGTAAAGACAAGAAAATATGTAAATAATTAATGGACATTATGATGGACATCTATATTATGGACTGATCTGTGAGAAAATTATTTAAAGGAACAAGCTGTAAACTCTTATATATAGGTAATCAATACAGCTGTATTTCTGCAAAAGTTCTGATAGCATTTTATTGTGCAAAGCTGAATCCTAATTCTGATGATTATGAAAGCATTATGTATTAGAATGTCTCCTTTATTACACAAGAAATATTTTCCTAAAGAATTTTTTCATTATTGAGGCACTTTAATAATTGGGCAACTAGCAAAGAAGAAATGGGACAGCTTATCTAGGCTAAGCCTATACTCCTACGCTTTTGTAAAGGTGCAAAATTATTTTTATTATTTTCATTTACTTCATGCACCTTCTGTTTGACCTTGGCAAGACTTGCAATGAGGACCTTTACAATATGATTTCAAGAAAAATGGAAGTATTTGAAATTTATGCGTGGATTCATACATCTCAGCAATCTTTAAAAATACCCGGTGTTTTATTTTTTGAAGAATTTAGCTTATTTCTGTAAAATATATAAGCTCTGGTTTTATCCTGCTTGTTGGAAACTTTTGAATGCTTTCCTGGTGCTGCTGTGTCTCTTGAAAAACTAAAACAATAGCTTTGCAAGTGATGCCATCTGCCTGCATCCTTTGAAATATGTTAACTGAAAACAAGTAGCCTTGGAAAAGGATTAACTCTTCCAGTGCTGACCAAGGCTGCAGCTGAACCCTTAATACTGTAGAAACCTTGGCTGTAGCTGGAGCTGCAGAGCCACCCAGGAACTTCTCTGTTGTGCCCCGAGACTGTGGCAGAGGAGGTGGACTCCAAGGAGGTCTGTGGCCTTCTCAGACAAGAAAATCTGTACCAAATAGTGCATAGCTAACAAATGGTTTCAGTAGGTTAACTGTTTCATCGTTTCTTAGTTTAGGGAGGATTTGCTCAGGTGAACAGTTGAATGCTGTTTCCATATTGCCAAACAGGATGGGACAAGAAAGTGCTAAATAGGGAAGGTGGAAGAGAATATAGTTTTAAACACTTGACTGTGTGAATGGAGGCTGCACAGAAGTTAGTTGACGAGTTTAAAATTGCTAATTGAGTGTTCCAGAAGATACTTTAATTAAATTTTTTCTCCAAGGGAAACTATCCTTACTTTATTTTTCCACAAATCTTTTTTCTGTGTCTTTTTCATCATACAGAGTACATTAATGCTTTGACCTGTACAATATTTTGTTTGCTTATATGGCTGACAACTATGGAGTCCCCATGACACCAAAAAAAAACCAAACTAATTGGTCAGCTGCCACTTAACATTTCTTCCTTTACACTGGCTTCTTCTAAAAATGCTGCTTCTTAGCCTGAGGCATAATCCTGAGACATGCACACAGTTAGGGATGATAAAGCTGCAGGATAGAGTAATCAAGCCAAATAGATGTAATGACAAAGAAAATAGGTCTCCTGTGTTCTTTATGTGGCATGATTTTTGTTAAAAATCTTATTTACACACTGCAGGAGGTAAGTAAAGGGTAAAACAATGCAGACATGGTGTCATGGGCATGGATGTGTACAGATATTGCATACACACTGCGTTGTAGAAAGCTAAAAGCATAGAAAAGCACAACATTTCCAACAAGATCAAATTATCTATGTCCTAGGGATTACATACTATATATCTATATTTTGTAAATCTTATTCCTCCTGAAAAGTGGCACAGCTGGCAGCATCCTAAATCAGGGGCTGTCACAGTGTGCAGGTGAGAGTCTGTGGAACCTTAGAGTTCTGGGAGGAGACGTATCTTGGAGGACTTTTTCATATTAATTAACAGAATAATACCCTAAATAGATCAGATATGTTTATTTTTTCAAGCAGATGTGTCTATTTTATCATTTATTATTAAAATATATGTGATTCAGAAAATACAGATTTATTGTTTCAAGATGCCTTGTTTCTGACTCTTTCCCTGGATTTTTCTTCTCTTGATGAATTGAAAGAACATTGTTTTTATCCTCTGAGAACCAACCAGTATGCTGTTACAAGTATTCTTTCAGTAGTGAATGTCTTCCACTAGCACTAATGAGACCTGACTTAGTGACTTCCTGCAAGTTTTGAGAATTTTCTGATACCTTTTCGTATGTATAAGTACAATATTTGCTTCCATCTTTCCATGCTTACTCATGAGCTTACTTCTCCCTAAATTCACTTTCCCCATGTCTACAGGTTTCTGTTTCTATTTTCCGTTCAGTTTGTTCATTGCATGTTGGATTTAATCAAATCATCTTAGCTCCAAAAAATCATTATCCCATATTTCTGTAAAGGAATTAATTTAAGACGACCTTCCTTACTCCCTCCTACTTGACTTACTCATGTTATATGTAGAGTTATCCTCTTTGGAACAGAGTAAGGCTTTCATAGGTCATTAAAGCTGTGTTGCTGTGAAAACAGCTTTCTCTAGGAGGCTTTTTATTAGCAGTAGGCAAACTGAAATACTATCTTTGGTACCTGTTTCATATTTGGTATAATATTCTTCTGTCTATAAAGGGCCAAGTACTGTGAAAAAGAGAGGTAGCAGTGAAACAGAGGGAGAGTGTGGCATGTAGGGAATAACAAGGAGGGTTACTTCTGCAAGCATAATATTTCAGTTAGCAAATACAGTACCACAGCTATCCTCAAAACAGTGTTTGCCTCTGTGTTCCTTGGAGCTTTATACCTAAAAGGGCAGCAGCAGAATAAAGACAGAGACAATAATGAACCAACAGTGAAAGTGCTACTTCTATAAAAGTTCCTGTTCCCTCAGCTCATGTGGGTGTGCAACTCTGTCTGCGCTGATAAAATAGAAAAAGGAGAACATTTTCATTATTTTATTGTCCTTTGGAGTCTTAAATTTGTTTCCAAGCTGTCCTAATGGTTAAATTGCCTTGCTGGGGTATTTATAGCTGCAATGTTGACTATTTGAATTTTAATTCTCAGTTATTAAGGAGCTTGTTATAGGGAGGACTGAGATGCATTTTACTCCTTTGAACATAACCTCTGCAAAGAGGAGGAACCTCTACACTCGCTCAGTGCATTTGTGCAGTACGGTTTCTCATAAAAAAAGACCAGTTCTGTCAAGAAAAAAAAACAGTAAACCAGTTAAAATAAAAACATTTTAATGCAATTTACCACACGACTATTAAGAATTCATTCAATTTCTGCTTTTGAAAATTATCAGGTCAGAAATTAAAGATGCATAAAAGATAGTGGTAGCTGCTGTTAATCTACAGACTATCAGTATATTAGATAAAATAATTTTCTTACAGTGTAATTACCTACTACACATCTCTACAAGCAGATGACTTTTTTTGCATGGATTTATATGTCCTTGAATGTCTTTCTCATGCATTTCTGAGTGCTTAAAATGAAGTCAATTTGCAGTTTAAATATTCAGTTGTTTTTCAAGCTCTGTGTTGATATGGGCTTAGTCTGTTATTAAGCATTTCAGAATTTAGGATTTATGGATTGCCAAATTGAAGTAATAGAACTGGTACTCAATTTGCCATAGAACTGTGATGGACTTTATACTGTTACTCAGGAAGAGAGGAAGTAAAATAGATCTGTCACTGCACTGGGCAGATAAATGTAACCACTGCTCTGTGGTATTACAGAATCAGAAAAAAAATATTTATCTCTAAAAGTCTTTCCTAGCATTACATGTTATTTCTAACTTCATTACATCACATTACCCGAATTTCAGTTACCTTGAAATAAGTGCTGCTAAATGGCCACTGAAGCTTAGCTCTATTAATGGTCACAGTTTTGAAAGCTTTTGCATGGCTGAAAATACAACTTTAGATTCTCTACTTGTTTCCATCAGTTTTTCAATAATATTACCTTATGGTTTTAGGCAAGTAAGTTTTTGAGTTTTGGCAGAGCAAATGACAGCAATACCAGTTTAAAGTTTTACTTTGCATATAACTGGTTAAAAAAGCAAAAATAAAAATCTTCATCAGGCAAGAAGGGCTGTGTTTTACTGTGCTAGCAATTCCCAGCATAAGAAGTCATCTTTGTTATTATGATGCGTCATCCACTAGAACTACACTAAAGTCCATAATCCACAAAGCAGAGAAGAGGACGTATAAAGTGATTTTTAGCTCAGTTTAAACCTGTCTTCTCTACAGAGATAATAAAGGTGAAATACTATGTCTACATATACTTTCATTAAGATCTTAAAATACCTGCAAGCCCTTGTCTCAGTTACACCTCTCGCTTCCCTTGGTTCTCCTTAGAAAGGTGCTCAAGAAACTACAAAACTGTCTAAAACAGTTAGCATACTGTTTTTCATACAGGAACACATCTGTAGAGACTGATACCCATTGCTAAAGTGCAAAGGAATTTCCAATGGCAGGTAGTATATTGTATGTTCATTTATCAACTCTAGTCTGCTGGGATTTGGTTTAGTAAATGTGTAACTTTGGAATCAGCTGCTACTGGAAACTGCTACTGGTTTTACAAAACAACTCTGAACCACACTTTTTTTATGTGTGATTTGTGATATGCAAACTCTGGAAACTCACTGGATATAAATGCTCCTTATTCAGTGGTGTTTTCAGTTTCTTGTATTTCCCCTATAGACCTATTCTGTAGAAATTTAGCTCACCTTTTTCTTCATATTAAGCAATCTTTTTCCTGCTTTCCCAAAGACCTCTTATCAGTTCCTGAACTACATATAGCAACACTTTCTAATTTTTGATATGATATGTATTGTTCAAGATGTACTCGTATATATTTATGTGTAAGCGAGGGACCAAGTGACATGGAGACCTCAGAGAAAGAGAAGCTAAGGAGGGTTTATCCATTAGTGAATAAGAAAATGAGCAAAGAAAGCAGAACAAATTGTTTCGCAACTGAAGAAATTATTAGAGACGGTTTGGGGGCAGCTGCACTGAGTTTTCACTGTCACAGATTCTTGGTTGTAGCTGTCCTAGTTTCAAGCAGTATGAAGTGTCTGAATTTATAGCTGGTGTGAAATTATGCTCTGGTATCAGAAAACAGAAATACTGAGATGAGATCATTCCTAACTGCTTCAAAATCTAGAGCTAGGTGTTTAGGTATCTAATTTTAGGCAGTATGATTTGAAACTGGACCTATTATTTGTATATGTTTTGAAGACCAGCTGACAATTTATCTCACCACTTTAAATCTCCTATATTTTAGACAGTTTCATACTGCTAGAAGGTATGATATTTGAAAGGCACATTACTGTGTAGCAAAGCATTCATTCTTACTTCCATGAAAGATGCAATAAATTTGATGGAAGTAAACAGATTTGAAATGTAATAGACTGACAGTTCACTAGTTATATCTGAAATATCTGACCATGAGCAGTCTAAATTTCAAACTAGTTTTTCAGTGTCAGAGAATGTATTTGGATTTTAGTTGAAGGGCAACGAAATGGTTCCATTTCCTGCTCAGATCAAACTGTATTATTTTCTGGGATGATAAGGACCAGAATAAAATTCAGCATTAAATTAATTTTAAGATAAACAGGAATAAAACCAGTGATTGTTATTGACTAATAATGAAAAAATTTAATTATTGTCTATTCAACTACAGCATTCAAGACTAGAATGCATCAAAATGGGTGTTTTCAGTTTTAATAAATATACCAACACTGAGGCCACAAGAGCATGAATGAACTTGAAGCATTTTGGGAAACAGGAGAACTTGCAGCTCACAAAGATGGGTCATATTGCAAAGGTTTGAAGAATTATTGATAGATACTAGTTTCAATGAAATACTTTTATAGTAAAGATAAATGTTTTATAAATTATTTATAATTTTGTGAAAATTAGAACTTTCCAAAACCACACATATTTTGAAATTGTTTCAAGAAAGAGGTCAGCTGGACAGGTGTTTTTATGCTTTTGTTGTTTTTTAAAAATTCAGCATTTTGCACAGCTGTGACTATACAATTAATACATGGCACCTTTGACAGCTGGGATTTTGTGTGTTTAGGACTTTTGTTATAAGGGCTAGTGATATCAAATTTTGAAGTGGACTTTTCAGTAGCCTTTGAACAAGTGAAGCATTTACACAGGTGACCAGGTTGCTCAAATAAATTACCTCCCTTGCTGATTTGGTCTAGCAGAAAAGCCTTGTTAGCTGTCCTAAGTTCTTGCACTTAAATTGCTTTATAATGAAGTGATTGAGGAGAAGTGTGTACACCTCAACAGTGAACTGGACCAAAGATTTTTATGTAACTCCACAAAAAATTGCAGAGTTGAGGTTGAGGTAATACTGCAAACAAAGCTCTTTAGAAGAGCTTTATGTACTGACTCTCTAATTGCATATATAAATATTGGCTTAAAAGGAGTCATCTTATTAAGAAAAAGCAATGACATTTAAGAAGAATCCTATAAATGTCAAGGCAAAGGCAGTCTTGAGGAAGCATTAATATCCTCTTAATTGTTGCAGTCACAAATCAAATTATCCGAATGGAAAATAATTAAAATAAGATGATTGGTTTCATGGATGTTTGAAGTGTGAATAGTATCAGCACTTTTGGCAGAGTGGAAGAATTGAGAAGATCTTTTCATCAGACAAACACAGTGGCATGGCCAAAATCCTTTCCTTCTGTGCTTACAGAGTTCTTTCTTTCTTATGTACATAACAAAATCTTTCTTTTGGCATAAAATGCTTGCAATAAGATTATATAGCTGGTCAGAAAATGCTGGTATGGCTTGCTTTTTAATTTTTTATTTTTTCCCAAAAAAACCAGGATATATTTCAACAGCGATTTTCTCAGGAGCCACTGTCAGCTGTAGCACAACCTGCAAGTATTACAGTACAGGCTGTGTGTGGATGTCTGTGAGAATAGAGTCATATGTAGGAACCAAAATGTTCACCTCTGATACACAAATTGCAGGCTGAAGTCTCAGTTCCAGTTGGCAGAACAAGGATTTTAATTTGCATTGAAGTCTTGAAATAGAAGACTTGCGAGGGAGAAATGCAAACATCATAGACACAGAGAGCATTTCTTTACAAGAGGTGGTATTTAAGTATTTTTAAAAGATGGAAGAGCATAAAATATTAAACAAGGCATTTACTTCCAAGCTCTGTGGTCACAGACCTTACAGTGTATAAAATAATCAAATTAAATCCTCTAGATAAATAAAGCAGACATTCACCTGTGTCTTCTGTGGCCCAGGTCACTGCTCTAACCACTGTGCCCTTAGCTATACAAGCTCGAGGCAACACCTTTGCTGACAGGAAACTGTGTTGAATTTTCAGGAGAAAGCAGCATGACTAGAACATTCTGCCTGTTGTTTGGGTTGAGCAGTGGGAGGAAACAAATGGCAGCTGCACACGCTTAGACATAGCTGTAGGTCTTCTGTGGTTCTAAAGCAAAATATTTTGAATAAAAGTTCTTTGGATCTGATGATTATTTTAATCCTTCCTCACTAGTGTTCTCAAAACCATTTTCTATTTAATTCTGATATTATTTTTAAATACTACAATTCATATGGAACATCCTGCATTTTGGTCAGTTGTACTCAATCGTTTCAATTTATCTTCTCCTCCCTGTATTAAAAAAAAAAAAAGGAAACAAAAACCAGTTAAAATTGTTTTTGTCTGATTTTAGTCATCAGTGGGTTGCAGATCTGTGCCAAATCTCATTGAATTTGATGAGGTGACCTGCTTAAAGGTGACATTATGGATAAAACAGAAGAAAACCTAGACAGGTATTTAAGTAAGTATATTAACACACTTGAAATATCCAAATTTTAAATTAAAAAAACCCAGCTTTATAATTCGTAAGAAAATATAGCCCAAAAATAAGTTTTGAACATGATTACTCTATGTACAATCTTACTCACTCAGTGGACCTTGTTTAATTACTGCATTAATAATAACGCTACACTTGGCTTTAATTTTTTGCTCTTGTGCATTTTGGGGCAGTCAGTAATTCTAGATCTGTATTAGCTGCCTAGCATACTTGTGAGAATAAAATAACCTATTGAGTACTTTTAGAAAAAACAGTGTTTGACATTTGGTCGATCTTTTTGAATCTGGAAGATTGAGGCAGTTTTTTTACTTTTGCTATTTATTGCTAGTAGTCTTTGATGGGTACATAAATCAGGTGACACTATTTCAGCCTCCTAATTAGGGAACTGATGTTATTTAGGGGGAAAGATTGTGAAAAAAAAATCAGTAAATTCTTTATTTTGCATGTGTATGCACACATTATTCACATCTTTGATGGGAACTACTGTCAGTGCTCATGCATTTCATGTAGAATTATTGTAAATAAGATTACAGAGAAAGGAAAACAAATTATGTCCTGTTGTGTTTGTCAAGTTTTTAAAGCAGGAATTTTCCATCTGATTTTCCTTTATGGAAGAAAAAAAATCTCAAAATTTATTACTAGAAAATCTTACATCTCTCTCAGGGACCCCCTGGTCACAAATTCGTAAATGGGTGGGATGATATTATTGTGAAAAAACACTAGATGCTTGCCATGTTCTTACACTCTTCTCCCAGGCACATTTTGTTGATTGCTGGAAGAGACAGTGCACTGATATAGATAGATATTTTATTTCGACCTAACTATGTTATCCAAAGCGACAGTTTCCACTAGTTCCTAGTCCTCTATAAAGAAACTGCTGACATAAATTATTCCAACAGTCTATCCTCTGTACACACATCAGCATGTCAGTGGCCTTCTCCAAAACTTTTCATGCTTGGGTATTTTCATGAAATTGATTTAGAAATTCCTCATGAATGAGATATGCTATAAAATCACAAGAACTGGGAAATTAGATTAATCTTTTGGAATAAAGTATGAATAAAGTTAAAACTGATCTAAAAAGTAAAATTTATCTTCATACAAAACCAAATTCAAACAAAAAATATAAATATTTTATGGAAAACTTATAATTAGTACTCCTTGTTTTCTTGGTGCAGAAGAAATTTTGAGTTGGTATTAATTTTCCTTTATGGTAGTTTGGACCACTGTCACTGTCAGCATTTTAACTTGAACAAAGATGGAAAGCTGCAAACTTATTGGCAGCTTGCTCCTCAAGCCTTCTGAAAGTAATTTATCCTCCAACAAATATTGTGACAAAGTTAGTACTTTGGGGCCTTATGTTCAACCAGTCCAAATCAACATTCCAATCCTATGTGATATCTGAAATTCACAAAGATTATCCTAAGAAAGCAAACTGTTGGAAGTTTATTGGGACTACTACAAGAAGCATTTAGAAGTATTTTAACTTGTTGGGTTGGCTGTGTGTCTTCATTTTTATGTGGACTATTTCCTCTCTGTGCACCATCATAAACCATCTGTTCAATGGAGATTTGTTAAGTTCTCATAAGTTGTGTTTTTTATTTTGAAATAATACATAATAAATAAAAAATGTTGTTGCCATTGAGGACCTCCTTATTAACCAGAGTGGGAGATAGAATTCACTGAAATGTTTCAGTGCTAATGATGTTCAGAGTGTGGTTTTTGTAATAAGAGATTAAGTACCAATTTGTGTCCAACTTCTATAGACACATGCCACTGATAATGCCCATGGATTAAGTTGATAGTACTCTTAATTCATGCTTAGATATGTGTCATGCAGCATAATTTACATATTTTCAAATGCTGCAAATCTGTTATTGAAATAAAAATAAGTTTTAGTGTCTACTAACAAAAGACACTAAAGGTAATAAAAATGTACAAGAACTGGAAATAAATACTACAAAAATACTTTTTTAGAGTAAGGGCATTTTTACTTTTAATACCCAAGAAAGACATTTTTAAAGTTAGGATTAACTTGTGCATGGTTGTCTCAATACATTTCATTGTCAATACAGTAAAAAGTAAGTTTAACTTTCAAATATTTATTTAATTTTGTTTTGTTCCTTGCTTACAAATGTATGTACCTCTCTTCTCTTCCTTCCTTCTAGTGGCATCTGGATCATAGCTATTTATATGGTATTATATGGCTGAGGTGCAATGATCAGTAATAGGGTTATAAGACTATTTTGAGCTAGGAAAAAAACCAAATTATTAGTAAAATACATATAAATTTACAGTTCTAGCTACACATGAAGTATATATGACCTGCTGTGAGAAGATATGAAAGCTGCATTAAAGAAGCATTTCTTCTCTGGTCTTAATATTTTCTTAATCTAGTAGTATGTTTTTGGGACTTTGAGATTCACTTGAGGGACTATACCTTATGAAACTACTATATCTTATGTTCGGGACTGGATTAAACCTGTTCTAGTGGGAGATGTCCCTGCCCATGGCAGGAGGGAGTGGGACTGGATGATCTTTAAGATCCTTCCCAACCCCTTAACATTCCATTATTCTATGCTTCTGTGAAGTTAAACTTTAGTTTGTATGGACTTCACATAAAGTGCCACAAATGCAGATTATAGTGGAAATGTAGTATCAGAGCTCAATAAGGAAGATTTTCTGCAACTATTTTGAATGTAAGATTGACAAAAGATACTTGTAGACATCTGGACAGGGAAAACCTGCAAGGAACAGTAATTTTTTTCTTTGTTTTCATTTTAGTGTAAAAAAAAAATCTCATTATGTCCCCTTATTACTTATGCACTGAGCATTTACAATACTTTCTGAAATATGTGAAATTACATTAAAGGATCAAAAAATGAAGTATATACTGAATTAGTAATTTAAAACTGATTCCTATTGTCTATATGAAGAAGTATCAAGGTATCTGACATAATAAAATATTATCCCTTAAAGAAGGACTGTAGATTTACTCCTAATTAACAGGAGGCAATAAGCCTCACTTTAACCTTGTTTTCAAAGGTAATAAATACCATGGTTCCCTCCAAGACAAAGTTTTATACGAATCATACTCTATCTAGTTTCAGAACATGTCACAGTGATATCTGAATTTTTTTTTTGGTTGTTTTATTTTTGTCTTTTTTTGGATCACCTACATTTACTATCACTCTTTTTCTCTTTTGTATTCTAAACTCCAACTCCTGTGTTGTATCTTCTTCCTTAAAAGATCAAGCTTAACAATGGAAGCTGTGGATAATGTGTTAATTTTGCTTGTTCTTTTATTATATTTGGTTGAACTAGGGCATATGACACGAAAGGTCAATGATACCTAGTGGAAACATTGATTAAAGTGCTGAAAATAATCTATGGAAAGAGATGTTCCCTCTTAAAAATTAAGTGAACAGGCTGTCATTAAACTGACCTGATCCATTCTTGTATCTGAACCATTTATTAACCCCCTAGCACTTTAAGTTATATAAGATTGAAATTTAGATTTAAGGAAACAGATAGAAAGTTAGTTCTCTGACACTCTGTCTGGTCTACAATCCATTTCATATGCTGCAGTCAAAAAGAATTTTATGGTCTCTTCAGCCAGCAGAACTATCTGGAGAAGCAGTATAGACATAAAGATAATTTTAGAAATTCTTATCAGAAGTTCACTGACTTGTTTTACATTCTTTTGGTTTCTAAGGGCTGTTGGGTTAGAATTCTGTATTTTTCAGTGATTTCTTCTCCCCCGCCCATTAACATTTACTGGTTTTATATGTTCTTGGTTATTTTTCTGCCTAGAATATATTCTGTGTATGACAGTGTTGGAAGGCCACAAAGATATTCTTTTATCATGTAATATTCTTCCTGGTTACTGTATTTTTTTTATACTGTGTTAATAATTGTCTTCTCCAGTAATACTCTCCATTTTAACGTACGGTTTGTGCTTGTCTTCATATAGAGTATGCTGAGGTTTTTGATAGGAGGTAAACTAAGGTATGTCAAATAGAAAAAATAGCTTATTAAAACAGGTTTTTTTTGGTGGGAAATGGGTAAATGTATGAATAATTTCTGATAAAAACTTCCTGAGTCCATCATAAATCTGTCAGGAAGGCATGTTCTCATACATCTTAAATAGCCAAAACCTATAGCATATGGTTCTCTCTTAAATGATAAAAAGCCATAGAGTCCATCTCATTCTCTGCCCCACCTTGCAAAACCAGATGGAGAGAGACTTTTTTGAACAACTTGCAGCATACTCATTGTGACAGAAACATCAAGTGTGAGATGCTGGTAGAATAGTTGGCAGATTTTAAAAATCCTTACCACTCCACTGATTGTTTTAATCAGCAAAATATCTGCCTTTTAATGATTATTAAAATCTCAAGCATTTTTTTTTTCATGAATGAAATGTCCATTATTTGTGTTTTTAGTAATATTTTTCGTGTCTTCCAGTTATTTAAATGTTAAAAAAACCCTCCACGTTGACTTGGAAATGGCACAACAGTATCTTCTCTTTTCAGTAATTATTCTGAGGTATTTATACCAAATACTAAGTTAATTCTCTTCTCATCACTTCCTTACTCTTATCAAATACCAGTTGTGAGTAGTACAGCTGGTTTCACTGGTATCTTTCACTAATATTCACGAAGCTAACCTTGATGTGTTTTCATTTGCTTATGCTCACCTGTGTGCCTGCCAGGAAGAAGTACATTCATACAGTCTATACAAGAGCTTTTTAGTAAAATTAATGCTATGTTCAGCTGGATCTTCCATCAGGAAGAAGCATTCTGCAGGCAATGGTGCAACATAGAAACTCTTTAGGATAGGAAAAAAGAGTTTCTACCTAACCTGAGATTTTCAGAGATCCTTCAGTAGAAAGTCTGATGAGAAAGTGAAATGAGAGAAAACGTCCATCACAAATCAAAATCAGCCTCAGCCTGGGCAAAACCTTGAGATGATGTGCTGACAAATGCTATCTCTTCTTTCCTGGTACTTGTTAATACATTAGGAATTCTCAAGAAGTAACATGTGGGAACCTGCTCCCCAGTGCTGCAACAGCCCCTTTAAAAGTTGGCCCCAAAAATAAGAGGGTGTCTCTTAATGTCTATTGATGCCAGCACATCATATTGATACCACAGCATGACAGTGGCACAACCTCAGAGGCAGTGGGGAGGTAGCTAAGAAACCCTTTATGATTGCAGAGAACAGATTTTTAGACACGAAGGACAGAAGGAGCTCTTCAATTGGCTGGTCTGATCTGAGTTCATAAGCAAACTGAAATGAAGGACTTCCTCAGATTAATTTTTATTTCCAGTCAGAAGTCATTCTTGTTTTACAAGTTCCCAGTTTGGATAGTTCTCAGCAGTGCTTGCCCAGTGGATCCAATGGCTAATTACTGCCATTATGGAAAACGGCAAGTGCTTTATTTGCAAGATGCATTCAACTAACATTATCTTACAGACATGGGTTGTTTTTTGGTTGTTATGTTATCTTTTGGTAATCTATATTGTTATGGTATCTTTTGATAATTTTGCCTGATAGAATGCAGTACAATATTCTTTCATTGTTTAAATGGGGGAACAAAAAGTTTCAAGGGTATCAGAGACCCAAGTCAGTAAAATAAAGCAGTAAGATAAGAAAATCTGGTCCAGTAGATTATCAAATACTATGTGTAGTAGCATTTGTTTAAGATTATTTCCTCTGAATCTCCTTAATTCTATGCACATTTAAACACTGCAGCTATAAATATGTCAGTATTAGCTACATTTATAAGATTTTATTGGGAAGGGTAGGGGAGGGTTAAATGATTGCCTGAAACGACTGAAAATCCAAATTAAATTGGAAAACCAAAATAGATTAACAGATTTTGTTTTGGATTTGGGCAATATAATTTTAGTTGCATCTTGTCCTTTACTGCCATAGACTAGAACAGTCAAAATAGAACATGTAAAGATGACATTTTTAATGAAGCTAAACCAAGAGAGATTCTTGGACTTAAAGCATTGCTTCCTCTTCTGATTCTCCAAAAACATAGGATAGAGTGTCTTAATATTGGCTGGTACTTAGGAATATGAACAACGTATATATTAGAAACCATCAAGCTGTGAAGTTGCATCTTACATGAAAATCATCTTAGAGATTGTAAAATACTAGCAATATTTTGTTTTCTTCTGGGATGTGACATATATATAAGTCCTATATAAGACTTATAGTCTTATATAGATCAGGGATATTATAAAATTAAACCCGTGAAATGCTGTGTCAACTATAAAATGAAAATCTTTTAATAATTTTAATTTTTCAAAGTTAATTTTTTTGTTTTACCAAATATAAAATTCATCCTTTTTTCTGAAGTTGATCTTAATAGCGCAGTAGTCATTTCCCATATAGGTCATCAGTACTTTGTGCTGCTACCTTATTCTCTTACTCTTCCCTCCCCAATCTCCCCAGTTAGTTACAGAGTCATTTTTCTGCATATGAAGTCACATGTAAACTCTGTCTGGTGTTGTTCTCTGTCTAAGCTTTCTGTAATCTTAATTCATAAAATCCTCAGTGACAGTGCTTTGTTTGCTTTGCTTTGCTTTGCAGCTAGAGCATCTTCCACATCCAAGTGGCCTCATGCATAAGCCAGGGACAGAAGATACAAAATTCCTTTGAGATACAGAGGATGTATTGCTGTTCACTTTTTATAAGTGGGTGTTGAAGCACCACAAAAAAAACCTGTGATTCCTTTTGAAAATGAATGGATTTTTCATTTACTTTATATGGCATTTAACACTTAGATCTCTGAAGTCAAGATTCAAATGAAACCCTGCTAATTCCAACGGATCCCTAATGGCTGGCTGGGAGGTTGTGTGACAGAAAAATTGATATGACTGATGGCCCCACCTGGTGTGGTAAAAGCTTGTAGTCTGGATGATTTCAGCTCTGTCCTCATCAGTCTGCCTAGCTGGGGCAAAATGTGAGTCATCAGTAGACAGAATTTCCTATTTGGCAAGATCTGCCCTGACTTGAAATAATAGCTTTCCAGGCTGTCCATTTCCTTACAGACCTCTCTTGTATTTTGACCTTCATCTTCTTGATAGACTGGGATCTGGCTCTTTAATGGTGACCGTAGTAATCACTGGACCGTAGCCAGATTTTCTTTTCCCTATTTCCCCTTTTTTGTTGTTGCTCTTTTTCAGTTTTTTCTAGCTAATAAAACCATTAGAATATGAGTGAAATTCTGCTCATTAGTGCACAGGTGACTTAAGGAGATGTTTTACACTCTTCAAGAGAAGTTTTACTAAATCACTTAAATTTTGCAAAGTTGAGCTTTGAAATATTGAAATACTTTAAACAATCTGGGGGTGTATATCTTTCCCAAGATCAAATAGGAGTGTTCTGTCATATTTCAAATTGGCTGCCAAGATTTTTTCTTTTTCCCAGTTTTATGGGTCCATGCCTGAAATGCTCTACATGGAATAAAAACTACCGGTATATTAATTTATTTTTCATTGCAAGAAAAGGATTCTTACAAGATGGGACACTGAAAATAAATTGCCTCTCTCAACAAATACAGATGTTTTGAGTCTCTGATAAGGTTCTGAAATGTAAGTCTATATTTTCTCCTCAATTTCACACTCCAATTTTCCTAACACTACCTATTAAGAGTGAATTAGGGTGAATTGCATAGAATTTAATAAGAAATGTGTGGGAATGTGAAAATGTATATAGGTTTTGTAAAAATACTTCCACTGTGATAATCTGGTTGTCTAGCATGCCTTTTATATCCTCTTTAATGCAAAAAAAAAAAAACAAAAAAAAACAACAAAAACAAAAAAAAGAAAATTTCAATTTGTTTTAGAATAAATGGCAAATCTGAAGTTTTTGATGTTTCTTGTTTTGAAGTAAACAAAGCAAAATGTATAATCAGGATTAGGATTAATTACTTAATTTGGTTGAATTATAACTGACTAGTCTTTCATTTATGTAAATTCATTTATTAATCTTAACACTGACCTTTCCCACGGGGGAAAATTTTTCAAAAAGGGATTTGCATTATAGATATCCTTTTCTATGCTCAGTTTATCCTTACACAGTACTAAGTACTCAATTTTATTTTTATATGTAACATCTGACTTCCATTCTCACTATAATTAGTTAATTTATAGCAAGAATAAGAGGGTAAAAAATTATTTATCGGAGAGCCTGAAGGAAACCTGAATATCTGTTTGTAGTAGGCAGAGTCCAGAGTGAAATGATTGCTAGAGAGATACATGACTACACAGGGAGATGTGAGAGTCCTGTGTGTGTTGTAGGGAAACCATGAAAGTTGCCTTAGCTAGTTTAAGGCTTAGAGCCCACTTCCCTCTAAGCCTGAGGATCATATTCTTATTTTCAGGAATAACAAGGGTTCAGATGTATTAACTTTCTTTTCATGACTCTTACTCTACTTGTGAGAGAGCTCTCAAAACTGGATTTAAAATGTTCTAGCCCAGTCTTTGCAGTTAAGCCAACAGTCTTCTTTAATCATCAAATGCAAAGAATTATCAGATTCATACATAATTTATAGAGAATGTAATTAGTTTAGTCAGACATATCTGTTTTCCTGTAGAGGCTAATGTATCCTTCTATATGAATTAAATTTTATTTCATATGAATAATGGTTTTTGTTGCTACACAGGGGGCCTATTTATTCAGTTATCAGAGTTATTGAAGGAAATATTAAAGGCCTATTTGGTATGTTTAGGAGAAAGGAAAAAAATCAGATTGTTCTGAATTTTAACCAGTGTCAATACTTTGCATTTGGTAAAGTTAATACAAATAATACATTTTAATGTTATGTTTCATGCTCAGGTAATATCCCCCTTTTCGCATTTTCAATGGTTTGCCCCTTTTCAAGCTTCTGGATGAGAACCCAAACTCTGCTAGAGGTCAGCCTGGTGCAGGAGATACCAGTAGATAAAGCAGATGGATATATCTTACCTGAAATGAGGCATTATCTTTCGTGTTCATGTGTGTGTATTTATCTCCACAGTCATTATAGCTACCGGTAGCTGCAATGAATCATTTCAGAGAAACCATCTAGCTGAGAAAAAAAGAGAGTGAAGTGAGAAAAAACAGTGCCCCCGCACCTAGAAATCTGCTTATACAGTTGATGTCAGCAAAACAGTTTGGACATCTAAGTATCTGCTGCTTATTTTAAAAAATCTCTTAAGAGTTTTGCTGAATTTAGACTTCAGAAAGTGGAAGACAGCTTTTACCTGTGATCTTTCACTTAGTTTTAGAAAATCAAGTTTTACCAGGAAAAGGAAATGCTTTAAGAAGCATTTCTGCGGAGGGTTATAATGCCAATAAGATGCTAATGTCTATAGGACCATTATTGTCTTTGTAGAATTGGCAGAATTGTGGGTTTCTGAATGGGGAAAAAAAAGTATCACTTATATGTATGCAAGAGCACAGAAGAGAGAACAATACCAGATGTAATTTTGAGAAATGAGATTTGCATAAGGTCTTGGTTCACAGTGTTTGCAGATGTTGTGGCAAGGGCAAAATAAATTATTTAGACATGTCAAGATGAGGAGAGAACCCACATTTATATCAGAATACTTGTCATAGTGGACAGAAAACCCAACAAGGGAAAAGAAGATGCCTTTTCAATGCAAGAGTCTAAGAATGAAAGAGAAGTACAATAATGGCTAAAGAGAGAAAAGGTACCAAAAAGAAGAAAATGCTTTTAAGTGAGTGGTGAACAGTTATAAAAATACAAAATTTAAAAAGTACAAGAGTTTTCTAAATTTATGATGGGAAATTGAAATTATAAAATCTTACAAGCTGGGACACTGAAAATAAATTACCTCTCTCAACAAATTTATATAATTGAAGAGGAAACAGGAATCTAATATGATATTGAATTCAGAAGCAGAGTTAAAATACAAAAAAAAAAAACAAAAAAAAAAAACCACAACAAAAAAACCCCCAAAAAACATAAGGAAGCTCTGAAAGCTGTAACCCTTGAAGGAATACTATTATTACTACTGCTACTGCAGGTAAATTAATTTAAAAATATCCCCCAAATCATACATGTCCCTTACTAATTTTGATAACAAGGTGTCTGAAACACCAGCAGACTGTAAATAGAAGAGCCTTTAAAATGGGAGCTTGTCAGAAAATGACAAAACCATTTCAGGATTGTAACATTACTCTGTTAGACTGTAATGATTAAGAGAATGCTAGCTGTTGAGATTTCTTTCACCCACTTAATGTTTTGTCCTTTCATGAGGACACAAGAGTATAATTTCATTATCTCAGTGTGCTGATTACTGGACTGATTAAAATTAGCCAGGATGTCACAACTGAGACTTGTACTTGTTTAGCCTTGTATTGAGAACCTGTAAGGATTCTCCCGGAGAAT
Organism: Taeniopygia guttata; assembly: GCF_048771995.1. Lineage (NCBI taxonomy): Eukaryota > Metazoa > Chordata > Aves > Passeriformes > Estrildidae > Taeniopygia > Taeniopygia guttata. Next base: position 55,710,598 of record NC_133026.1, on the reverse strand, counting down.
CTAAACTCAGTTTCTGTGTGGTGCAGGATTGTGGAAGCATTTGTGATGAGCTCAGGATGCAGCTGGCAGCTTGATGTCAACTTTCAGTTTCCAGTCTTGGGTTATGGGTTTTGTATACCTCCACCTAAACTAAATGTAACTTATAGAATCATAGAATATGCTGAGTTGAAAGGGGCCCACAAAGATCATCAAAGTCCAACTCCTGGCCCTGCACAGGACCATCCCCAAGAATTACACCTGAGAGTGCTTGACAGTGTTGCCTAAAAATGCTTCTTGAACACTGTCATGCTTTGTACTGTGACCACTTCCCTGAGCCTGTTCCAGTGCCCAAACACTCTGGCTGAATAAACCTTTTCCTGATACCCAACGTAAACGTCCCCTGACAACTTCATGCCATTTCCTTGACTCCTCTCATGAGTGAAGAGATCAGTGTCTGCCCCTCCTTTTCCCCTCACAAGGAAGCTGTAGGGTGCAATGAGATCTCCCCTCAGTCTCCTCGTCAGGCTGAACAGACCAAGTGCCCTCAGCCACTCATGCAGCTTTCTCTCCAGACCTTTCACCACTTCACTGCCCTCCTTTGGATGCTCTCTTATAGTTTAATGTCTTTCTTATATTTAGACACTGCCCCCAGCACTGGAGGTGAGGCCACTCCAGTGCAGAGCAGAGCAGGACAATCCTCTCCCTTGCCCAGCTGGTATGCTGCCCCTGATGCCCCCCAGGACAGGGTTGGCCCTCCTGGCTGCCAGGGCGCTGCTGACTCATGTTCAACTTGCCACTGACCAGGATCCCCAGGTCCTTTTCAGCATCTGCTTTCCAGCCTCTCATTCCCCAGTCCATACACACAGCCAGGTGCAGAATATGGAACTTGCCCCTGTTAAATTTCCTGCAGTTGGTGATTGTCCATCTCTAATTTTGTCAAGGTCTCTCTGCAGGGCCTCTCTGCCCCAAGGGAGGCCCTGTGTTTCATTACATCAACAATTGCATAAAGACAGTAAATATTTGAATGGAAGTTTGAACCCATATCATTTGAGTAATTTAAAATGGTGCTATATATATTCATGCAGGATGTGATTTCAATTGAGATGAGATTAATAATTTTACAGGTGAAATATGTCACATTCAAAAGAATGGACAGAATGAAGGACAATAAATTTTAACAAAAGAATGGGAAGCAAGATACTGAAGTTTTAAAATTTTCTAGCCAAGAACTGCAAAATATTTCAGATTCATCTCAGTCTCCTACCCCTTTTAACTGAGAAGAAATGTATATTGACAGAAAAAAGATTCATAGGTCAGCCTGGAGCAAAATGTTCTTATTTTTCAGAATCTTCCACTGCATTTGAGGAGATGGCCAGCAGTATGGTTTAGATTTTTCTGACATCTCCGCTTTTCTCTTTTGCCTAAAGCAGAGTGAAAGTGTAGGCAAGAAGGAACTGTAGAATCCTCCTTTCAAAAAATGCTGAAGGCCTGCTGCTCCTCAAAGTGGAATTTTTCAAAGGACAATTAAGAGTTTCTGACTCCCAACTAAAATCTTATTTAAATCTGAATCAAGATTTAATCTAGAAGTTTTGACTATTCTCTTTTAAGAGTATGAGAGCTCTACTTAGTAGAGTGAAACAGACTTCCACTTCTTTAAATAATTGAAGTATCATATAGATAAAAGGAGCTGCATGAAACAATTCAGTTATACAATATTACTGACACATAGAAGAACTCAAAAGTGTGCTGATAAACCTTACATCATGACTTGCAGAAATTCACATACTTTTTTTCCTCCAGAACTGCTGTTTTCTTCCTTTAAAAGATATCAAATATTTCACATGAGATGTGTGAATGAAACATGTACTGAGAGGATACAGAAGAATATTATAAAGAAATAACAATAAAAAAATTGTGGTTAAGAGTTTTACATTTTTAGCATTTCAGATTTGTATCAAAATGTATTCCAAGATTTGCAAGGATGGGTGTGGGAGAAATACTTCACATCTAGTTTCTAAAAGAGATTAAAATCTCTGTGCATACAAAAAATGCAAACCAAAGTTTGTTTAAGAAAACAAATATCAGTGTATCTTATGTTGAGTTTTCTTCTTACCACTCAAAGAAACTCACAGATTGAACTGTGAGTGCATTCAATTAACTAACATGTGGAAATGAGATGATTTTTCAGCATTAAAGATAGTCTGTGAAAAGGGATTTGAGGGTTAAATTAAGAGATTAAATATTTATTGCAAGTGGAATTTTGTCTGAGGTTTATTAACCAGAAAAAGTACCCTGCAAGTTTTTCTTGATAGAATTGATCAAAGTTTTTTTGAAGGTTGTTATTTGCTTCAGGATGGTGCTTCCCCCACACTCAGCTGTAGGAAGTGCAGCACAGTTTACAAGATGTTCTTTCAGCTGAATTACCAGCACAATTTGCTGGATGTTCCAGGGATTCTTCCCTCATTCAAGCATTTCCCTCATTCAAGAAGTATGAGTTCCTCATTTTTCTACTAGGATACAAGGATATGACTGCAAAGCAAGACAAAACAAATATACAGATCCAGGAAGCACTGGATTTAGGCTCAGAACTTTAGGTATACATATTCAGGGAAATTTCAAACACTTGAGATACAGATGTAATTTCAATATATACTTTATTAGCACACTAAGTGCCGATACTCAGTATATTCAGCTTCTGTGAATAGCAGTTACAAAAATTTTGCCGAAGCTCAGATAAATTGAATATACAAATGGTTTTGCTTTAGTACTGATGCTTGTAACTTGTTTATTATGTTCTATTCCAGGAACTGGATGTAGTTCATTTATTCTATTTGTTTCCAAAATGAAGATATTTTACAAGACTATTATCTGACTGCATGGAGGAAATAAAAAAGCTTGATAGAACTAATATTAATCAGGCTACATCCTACCTAAGTGTGTGCACATATACATATAGGCATAATTTACATGTATATATGGTATGTATATTTGTGTGCAGTTTGTAAATTTGGTTATAGATACATATATACAAGTGCAATTACTGTAGATGAGTGAATTGAGCAATAAAGGCTATTTCTCTACAAAGTATTGATGTGTAGATATTAAAGTAGCTTCCTAGTACTAAATTATTCTAATATTCCTAACTTTCAAAAAGGCTTGTTCTTTTCTCCTCAGTGAAGTACCAGTTTCCTGCCTTAGGTAAGATTTATAGCTAAGAGTTGTAACTTTTCATTTTATAAATTTATTTGACCTAAGCTTGAGTGTCAAATTTACCAGTTATCTCTTTTACTTCTCTAGTAAAAAGTCCTTCCATCTATGTGATCTTCTGTTATCTGCTGGGAGATAAGAGGGAAGCCTTTGGGACTTTGGGTTGCTTCAACTTTGACCGTCCCTAATTAGTTACTTCTCATGACCCTATAAGCAGCATATCAAAGTTTTGTGTTACTACTAGCCTCAAGACAGAGTTTATACCATATAGCCAGAAGAGAAATATATGGGCACTCCTGAGAAAAGAGATAACTATGGTTTCCCAGGGCTTGGTGAGGCAGGAGATGTGATTGGATTTTTCTAGACACCAAGTGCAAGTATCTATCCTACAGCCAGGGCAAGGAGCAGTTTGGATATCAGCAGTCATTGCTGGCTTATTTGCCTCACAGATGGATGTCTCAGTTTCATTTACGCATACACCATCTTCCTTGACTGATGGTGTCATATTGGACACAACTGGGTTGCTTGAACTGCATGCAATCAACAGCCACTGGGTATTCATGTCTCACCTAATATTGCATAGATTAAAGGGAAAAAATTATCTGTAGACCCAGCTTCTTTTCAGAGCAGTTGTATCTGGGAAGATTAAACACTGCTCCAACATGAGGAGTTGTCTCTAGTAAAAAGTGGCCAAAAGGTTGTAGTCTAAAATAGTGTCAAATGGCCTACACAGAATCAAACGGGATGATTGTGGTTGGAGGACACTTCTGGAGAAATACCAGAAAAAATCTCTCTTCTCAGAGCAGGGCCAGTTGAAGCATGGTGCTCAGGATTATGTCTCATTGAGTTTCGAATACCTCCAGGAATGGAGACTTCAAAACCTCTCTATGTCATCAGTCTTTGATCATCCTCATAGTGTAAAAGTACATGCTTTTGTTCTGTGAGGTGTTTTTTTTTTATTTGGTTATTGTTTCTTTTTAAGGTTTGAATGGGGCTTTTCCATATCATTTTATGCCCATTGTCTCTTGCCCTGTCACCAGAGCCTACTGAGAAGAGCCTAGCTCTTTATTCTTAACTCCTCACATCAGGTATACGCATTGAATCCTCCTGAGCCTTCTCTTCTCTGGGCTGAACAGTCCCAGCTCTCCTTTGGCTTCTCTTTCTGTCAGATGCCACAGTTCCTAGATCATTTTCATGGTCTTTTCTGGATTTGCCCCAGAAAATCTATATCTGTATTGTACTGGGAAGTATAAAAATTGACACAATATTCTAGATAGGTCTCATCAGGGCTGGGCAGATGGAAAAGATAATCTCCTTTGTGTTGCCATCAAAGGTCTTCCATCTACTGCCCAGATGCTGTTCATGTTTACTTCAAGCACATAGTTGCTAGTTCATGGTCAACTTGTAGTCCACCAGAGCCCTCAGGTCTGGCTAGAAAACACTGCTTTCCAGAAAGCTGTCCTCCAGTGTGTACTGATGTAGGGTATTATTCCCCCTACATTCAATTTCCATTACTGAACTTTATGAACTTCCTGTCAGCCCACGCCTTCAGCCTGCTGAGGTCCCTCTGAATGGCAGCATGATGCTCTGGTGTATCAAACATTCCTCCCAGTTTTGTGTCTTCTCCGAACTTGAATGCATTGCCCAGGTCACTGATGAAGAGGTCACAGACAATTTTTTGTTGTGATATCAGCCTGTGGGGCATATGTGGCTCCATCCTCAAGGTTCAGCTCACTGACTTCCTGAGCTAGATGTCCTTTCTATAAATTTAGTACTTTTGTACGTATGAATTTGTCTGTCATGAACTTTTTTTCACCTTAAGCGAGGCACTTGCTAGAAGAGGTAACTTGCCTGGATGTTAGTGATGCTCAGGATTTCAGACCTGTCAACAGAAAGCCGCAGGAGGGTCAGTAGAGTGCTTTCAATTACCAACGGTAACATTATTTTTTCTAAGAGACACTTGCTTATAGAGCTTTTAAAATTTATTTAGTGGCAGTCCTCACATAGTCACAGTTGGTAAATTTATCACAGTTTCTGCTTAAAAAGTGATGAAGGGAGAGCTGAAGCATTGTGAGATATCTTTTGGAAAATACTGTCACAAATAGCAACTATGGCATCAGTTTACGAGTCCTGTTTAATTATAAGCTTTTTAAAATGATTGCACCAAAGGTATATAAAATTTGCATTTTAAATGTACCACTTATGAAGAAAATTGCCTCTGAAAATCAGAAAAAAATTATAATAATTCACTAATTATAAAATAACTCAGTTTGTGTTTAGTTGATGCTTTTTCCAAGAGACTGGTGAATCAATAGACATTGAAATAAGTTTGTTGGCTGAATAATTCTGAAGCTCAAATTTCAGCTAAATGGTCTAGGTGGAATTAAGTTTATCAGATTTTTAAAAGTTGATTGATGTGTGAGGGAAAAAATCCATTACAGTTGTATAGTACTTGAACACTTTGCAATGTGGAAGAAGCACACAATTATCTATAATAAATATGGATGACTGTAATGGCTTCAGAGAATTCTTTTTAAATTTTTTGCCAAGGACATCAAAACTAAAGCAATAGTAAGAAATTACAACTATAAACGAGATTATAGACTGGTCAGCATTTTTCTATAAATTTAAAAAAAATAAATGAAAATAACCTTTTTGCATTTTTTTCCCTACATTTTCATCAGCTTTTTCTTTAATCAGGGAACATTTTTCAGAAACATAGTAATACTATACTTTTTTTTATACATTTCTGCCTCCTTTATTCCCGTTTAAAGGAAAAATATATATGTACTTGTCAATCTGTGAACCTCATGCTATGTTGCTGAAGTTTGCATTTTTACTGAAATAATTTGAATTTGACTTCAAGGCTTTGAAATGGGAGAACACTCTCCTATTGGGACTTTTTATAGGTAAAGACAGAGGAAAGTGACATGGACATTCTAACTTAAAAGCCTTTTTAAAAAAAATAATGACAGAAAACCATTCATTTCTCACACATGTTCTTAATTTCATGATATGACAGCAGTGATTTGGAATGCCTATCTCATGGCAGTGATACACTGTATGCAACAATAACACAAATCACAGTTTGTTCACGATATCTCAACCTTCTCCTTTTTTCAAATGATGATAAATCAGACAGTTAGATCATAATGTTCTGTGAATTAGATTGTGAGGCTGATCTGAGTTCAGCTTTGAAAAGCTAGACTTGCTCATGCCTTTGAGACCAAATAAGGTATGAAGTGATTTATTATCTTGTATGACTTGACTCCTGACAAGCTGAGATAGATGAAAAAAATCAAAAATATCCATATTTCTAGAAAAGGAAAGAAATATTTTTAGCTAATTATTTTTCTGTTGTCTTTTGCTGTAGGTCTTAGTGGTGTTTTGTAAACAAAATTGTGCTTGTACATTTAGGTATGTGTACTTGCAACAATAATGAAATGCTGAAATTCAACCAAGTGTGTTTTATTTGTCAGTTAATGTACAATTAAGGTGTATTGTATGGCCGAGTGCTTTTACCACCTGAAGTTTGTATTAATAGGGTAATAAAAAATGCCCTGGAGTGTTTTAATACTATTACTGTATCTCTTTAAGCATCAATTCATTTATTTAAACTATATTTTAAAAACATTTTTTCTCTTAAGATGACTTCTTTCTACATAAAATTAAAATCCCTCTGGCAGTAAAAGAATGAACTAGTAAACCCACTATTTTAATGTCAATAGTATTTTTTCATTCACTATGTATTATTTTATAAAATATTTTCATTTGTATTCCCTTCCCTGTATTACATTTGAATCTTACTTTTTCCTATCCTTCAAGCATAGCTCTGCTTTCTCCTTTCATAGCTTTTCCAATTCTTTATATGTTTTTTCTTTCATACTGCAGCAAATGTTCTCTGATGCACAATTTTCTTTATTTTTTGTTTTTACCAGCAACTAAATTAGCCTTATGTTTTAAGTTACTGTATTGCTTAAGAGCTATCCTACGCTTTTCAGAACCTTCAGTTTGTTTGGGTGCTTCATCAAAATGGCCTAAATAAAAATGTTAGTTATAGAAAGATGGAAACTTGTACTGAATCTTATATAGACAACTGTTCTACTTGTGTGTTGTCAGGTCCCTCATGGGTTGAAGAGATGTGTTGGCTATTTTAAGCCCTCGCAGACTATATGAGCTGTGCCCTTTAAATTCTGTGAAAGTCAATGGTAAAAATGTATAATGTATCTAGAAAAAATATTCCACTTAGGAAATTGTTATGCAGCAGAATTTTAGTACGTCTGACCTTTTCCTTAGTTGTGTAGATGTCACCATACAAATATAATGAAGTGCAAGCTGCCAGCTACTTTAAACAAAGTAGTTATATGGAGCAAATTTTAATCATAGCATATTTCAAAGAAGCATTGGATTTTTTTAATCATTTCTATAGACTCATTGTCACTTAAAATAAGACCATCCACTTTTTCAAATGATTTCTGTTGACTTCTGTAAGATAGATACTATGCTTTCCCTTGTGGATGGTAATTGAGGTGGTGTAAAATGAAAAAAAAAATTAGACCATGTATGTCAGAAAACTTAATGGCTGCCATTTAAGAATATAAAAGCCCTTTAAAGTCCAGATACAACTTTAAGAGCTAGGTTGGGAGTTTCCATTTATCTTTCTACATGAAATCAAAATAGAAAGTAAATCATTTCAACATGTCTGAAATGCTAATTAGATGAGCAGCCAAGCTTCAAAGAAAATTATCATCTAATTCTGGAGTCCACTAGTTACATCTTCTCTCAGTCAGCTCCACTGCTGAAAGGCCTGCCTTTCACCACAGAGGTAAATTAGCTCTCTCTGAAGTGCTACAGCCAGGTAGGAAGGGCAGTTTCTCTTTGAAGTCTGACCACTAGCACTTCTTTGTCAAGGAATTGAACTTCAAAGGGAAACACTGTTTCTCTTCTTTTTTGGATGTTGTATTCAGTTGCATATGAGACACAGCAGGTCTATGTGTATAGGGAGAAAAGCATTCTTTTAAACAATATTTCAGCAAACATATTAAGTTGAAGTTTCAGATTAGTTTCTCTGTGATAGAATAAGCTGAATAGTGTTTGGGAAGGGCTACTAGAGACTTATAACTCTCTAATTTACAGGATTTTAAAAAATGGGTAAGAAAGAGAGAAAATATCAAAATGGTGATTTTTTTCTTACTAGCATTCAATTTTATTTACAGGAGGGACTAGCCTTTTGCTAAAGAAACCTCCAAATATGCTCATCATGACTTCTCATCTAGTTTAACTTTTGTGCTTTACTGGATAACATTTAGGAGTTTGTTGTAGAAATGGTGGTTAGAAGCATGTACGGAAGCCATCCAAAGTCGTGCTCTCAGCAAGATTATTACCAGTAGATCACATCATCTGTGTTTTGATCTAATGAAGTCTCAGAAGTTGCCAATGATGCGGGCTATGCTGCCTCCCTAGGTGACCTAGCTACAGCTGCAATAGCCTCCAAATAGCTAATTTGAACCTCTCAGGCAGGTAATTTTAGCCATTTCCCCTTTGACTTTACTGTCTGCCACCTCTAGAAAGAGTTAGACTCAGTTGCCTTTTTAATTTTCCTTTAAGTGCTCTGGTTTTCTCTTAAACTGCCCCTTGACCTTGACTTCTCCAGATAAAATAAGCATATCTCCCTCAACCTCTCTTGAAGGTCATTACCTTTTTCACCTGTGGGGCCCAAAACTGGTCACAGTAATCCAGGTTTGGATCCACTTCCATTGAGCAGAGTGGAATAAATGGGCTGGTGGGCTGGTGGTCACAGTCCTCATAATGTAATTTAACATGCTGGTTGCTTTATTTGTGGTGAGAGAACACTGCTGGATTATATTCAGTTATGTGTCAACTGTAATACCCACTTTCTTTTCAGCTGGTTTCCATGGAGCAGTAAAACTATCATAACTGCAGCTGGTCTGATTCATATCAAGCAGCCCCAATAATAATGCCACAACAGTCAGAGAAAGAGTAGTTTGTCATTAATACAGCTATCTGGAACATTTCCATTTAGATAAAGCTTAAGTAATGCTGCTCATAAGCTCCACACTTTTCCTTTGCATGGGAGTGTTTCTTGCACATTAATAATATTCTGAAATTTGGAAGAATGAGCACCAGCTGTAATGATGGAAAGAGCACTAGTCTTCAAGACCTCATGAATTATCTTTAGAACTTTTTTCTCTCATGATTAAACACTTATAATCTAGACTTACAAGAAACAGACTTACATCCTTGAAATATTTAACAGTTTGGTATAGAGTAGATGAGCTGTAAAATTACATAAAGTCTTTCACAATTGACCATTTTCAATTAACTTCAAGGAGGAATGTTAGGAGTAGCTTAAAACTTTACTACATGCTGTAGCAGTTAGGAACATCAATAGGAAACTCTCAGTGACTTCAGTAGGTCTGGAGAAAAAGGTAAAATACTGATACACAGTATCAGTAAAACACAGTTCCAAACGAATGGTGCAGCCCCAAGTCTCACCACTTCTTTCAAGATTAATATGATACAAAGCCAAAACAATAGCAGTGTATTTCAAATATTGAAATAGAATATAACTAAATTGTGTTCTATAGGGACAAGGAGACACTCATAGCTTTGCTAAATTTTCACAGTCTCCAACATCAGTTAACAGTCCCAGTAATCTCTGTTATTCTTGATTACAATTTCTTACCTGAATGTTTCAGGTTTCATTTGGTTTTACTTAATTGTAATTAATTAATCCTAATTTACACAATCATTTTTATCTTAGCCTACATGCTTTTGAATTTTATTGTTACCTATAGGAGAGACAGAAGTTGCATTGTGTGGCCTCAGAATTATGCTAAAATCTTTCATAGCGAAAGAGGCCAGTTAGATTTTCTGACGAGAATTTTTTAAAAATTGCATTTTATCATTTTTCTGTGGACCTTTTTTTGATCTGCTTTATTATTTCCAAATATGCCAGTATTGTAGAAAAAGGAACCTAGACAAAAGAAGTAAACAAAATGTGCTGTAAGCCAAATCATTTTGCTATATTCTGTGGTTTGATACGGGAAAATATTTTTTTTAGAAGGAAGAGGTCAATTTAGATATTGACCAATTGAAGGTGGATATGCTTCTGAGAATACAGAGGGGTTAAACGCAGAATTCTCAGGAGAACTTGCTTTCTTTAGTTTTGGTTAGCGCGTAGTGCAGCCTCTCCCCTGCCCGGCTGTGGCTGGGTAGGGGAGGGGAAAAGCCATGTGGCCTTTGGAGGCAGGCCCAAGGGTGAAGGGACTGGGACTGGGCCTGGCCCCTTGTTGATGGAAGGGTGGAGAAATCTGGGATGTTTCTGTTCTCCCTCTAGAGTCTCTCTTAGAGAGACAGAGAAAGAGAAGGCGGTGGTTCTGTCAGCAGTTCGCCGCGGGGAAGGAGAAGAGCGGGGGGTCGCAAGGTGCCCAGCCGCCTGTGGGAGCTGGAGCTTAGGCAGCAAGCTATCTTGGGAGTCGGGACTTTTAACCCTTCCTTAAAAAATTAAAACTTTATAAAATTTTTCTTCTCCTTAGTTTAAAAGAGAAAAAAAGAGACAGCTTAGACTCTAAGATGTTAGAAAGAAAAAGAGTAGTTTTTGGCTAGACATTTTTTTAGTAGCTACAGACTGAACTAATTTTCTCCTCTAAGAGAGACTGTATTTTAAGAAGATGCTAGTGAGCTAAAGAGACTTGTTTTAGTTAAGAAAAGACAGAAGTGGAGAGAATAGAGAACAGTTAGGGAAGTTTGTAGTAGTGCTTCTTGTCTTCAGAAAAAAAAGAAGAGAAGATCTCTGTTCTTAGACCCTCAGCCCCAGGAGGAAATGGAGGGAACTGTGGTCCCAAATATAAAAAACTAAACTGTTATTTTTTCCCCTCTTAGTAAGGCATCCTTAAAAGGAAAAAAATCCTAAAAGCAGTCTGTCTGTCCACGCATTAGTGGTGAGAGCACTGTACATAGAAAGGAGAGGGTCACCATTAACATTTTTCTCCAGGCAGTGCCATGAGTAACACGGAAACACAAGATATAGCATCTGTGTTTCTTGGGGGGGTCTGTGGCACAGACCTCTCCCTCGTTAGACTGTGGCACAGACCTCTCCTCTCTCTCTCAATAGACTGAGTATCGATTGTCTAGAGGGTAGAAACCTGATTGTAGTCCAGATTGTGTCTCACTATAGTTTGTTAGAGTTGGGTGGTAGGAAGAGGAATGCTTTAGAAGGTATTAATTTTAAATTTTGTGTGATTTTTTTTCCTTCTTTTTCATTTTATAATAATATAGTAGCAGTAGCTTAATAAAGTTTTTTTTCCCTGTTATTAAGCTTAAGCTTACTTTACTCTATTCTCAATCGCATTTCACAGCATTCAATTAAAAGATTACATTTTCATAAGGACACTGACATTGTGCCAGTGTCAAACCATGCCACTATAGAATGAGTCAAATATTGTGCTTGATTTTCATTCAGTGTTAAGTTTTGTATGCATTGTTTCGTGACAGAGTTCTGGTTGACTACGTCACTTATGGAGATATACATGGTTCACTGAAGTGATTGCTCATACAGGAATAGATTCTTGTGGCAGTCTTCTGGTTTTCTTGTACATCATCCCTGTAAACAGAAATGTAGAATTTCTCAGTGAACTGAACTACTTTCAGGTGAACTACTTTCACCTGCTGGAGTGAATAATTTAAATTAAAGAGTTGATTGATATAGCAACACAGTAGTTTGTTTAAAAAATAAAGTGCTATTCATCAAATTAAAATGGTTTTGTCCCACCAGTATATAAGAAGAAAACAGAGGAGATTGCTTTTCTGTTAGACAAAGCTGTAAAGATAATTGTTGGGAAATATATATGAGATTTATCCAAGTTCTTGTAAGATCATGGTGGGTAAGTCTTGGCTTACAGTCAGATCCCCACACAGCTGCTTTCTCACTCCCGCTATAATGGGAGAGAATAAAATAAGAAATCTTACAGATTAAGGCAAAATAGGGAAATTGTTAGTATACTACAGGCAAAAAAGTGCCTATATGGGGAAAATTAATTTTTTATCAATTTAATTAAATTTAAGTGGTGAGCAACAAATGACAGAAATAAAGAAACATCTTTCCTCACCCATTTGTCATGCCTAACTTCATCTCTCCACTCCCAAGCCCTCCATAATCACCAGTGGAAGGTATGGGTGAAGAAGTAGTGTTACCTTCAATTTTTATTTATTTTAGCTTTTCATGTCAGCTATAGAAAACAGATTGATTTGACAATATGGAGGGGTTTTTTCCCAAATTATTTAAATAACAGATTGAACTTCTGCCATATAAATTCTTTGTATGATATAATCCACTATTTTTATTTTAATCTAAACCCAAATCATGCTGAACTCCTAATCTGATTCTTCTGGAAGGTATATACCAATTTACTCAGTTATCATGGAATTCTACTGCAAAATGTAAACTTTATATTATGTACACATTCCACTCATTTTTAATGACACATTTAGACAATATTTTTAAGTTCTTCATTACATTGCATTTGATTGCTTCACCATTTCTGAAAGAAGGGCACTGTTTTAAGATACTTCCATTAAAAATTACTCAAAGATACATGGGTTTACTGTTAGTAATGTCAATTGACATTTTATTACCAGTGTAGTAGATGTTACCACTCCATCGAGTACTTTAGGAAATGAAGCCATGTAATGTATCAGAGATATTGCTTCAGAAAAGTCAGTCCTCTGCAGTGGATGGCTTCAAGTGTGCGTGCCAAGTAGAATGGAAAAACAAACCAGAACAAAACAACTCTTCATAAGCCTGTGCTTCCCAGTATGAACTTTATAGCTGACACCCTGGGTTTTCATTGTCACTAATCTTGAAACATTGAAACAGTCTCAGTCTCGTAACCCTGAAGTTGTTTTTCAGAAGTTCTCTCTCATTAATTCTTGCTTGAAGCCATATAATTAAAACCTCACAAGATGTTTCTTGGTAAAAGATGAGTACCTTTTACATGAAGATAGAACACAAATCCCACACTTAATACAATGGACCTGCTCACCGGGCACTCTCATAAGACCAAGATGTTGCCAAGTAAATTGGCTGCGAGGGCTATCAGTTGCCCTGCAGTGCTTTGTTAATTATATTGCCATAGTGCCTGACACAGATAGCAATCTTTCCAAAAGACCAGGCAGATTTAAAGAGGCAGAATTAATTAAAATTGATTTTTGCAGTCTGTCATGTTGAGCTCTGCTGGGAGAGTTTTCTTTCCCCTTCTCTCTCTAATTCCTACTGTAGTAGTACATGTAGTTGCCTCACCTTGGATTACTAATTACGGTGAATGACTGGATTTTTCTGCTATGATAGAGACAGGACAGGATTAGAAGATATCAAAATTTACTTCATTTGAGTACCACCCAGAGAAAATACCTTTTTTCCCCAACTTTCTGGGTTCACTAAAAAAGGGGACTAAAAAAGGGGACTAAAAAAGAAAAATTCCAAGGTCACATTTTTTTCAGTTGAGGTCATAATTTGCTTCAGTATGTCCAAAGATATAGGGCTGTAAATCTTTGTTGCAGATATGATAGATAATGGAAGTAGAAGGTGTGGAAGAATGAAAATACTCCAACAATATACAGAGAAATCCCACCGTGAACAGTGAATTTATTTCCTGTGTGTAAACTTCATTATCAGGGAATACTGCTCAAGAATTCCTGAGCTCCTTTATCCAGTTCAAATTTTACATAGAATTCTTCTCATATTCAAAATCTCAAAAAGTTGAGCCTTTTAATAAATAACCTTGAAGAAAATGTCAGCTGTTCTTTTATAGAAATTTACCTGTCCTGCTGTCAAACAATGGGCATATGTGGGAAAAATTAATGTTCTTTAAGTATTTACATCAAGTCACTCCAAGATGGATTTTCAAGAATTTCCTTTTTTAAAAAATCCTTAACTTTAAATATCTTAGATTTAGTATACAGTTTGCCATCAGTTTTTTTCCAGCTGTGATTTCTGTGTATAACAGTTATTATTATTATTATTTGGCAAGGTGAGATAGGGATATGATGAAGACATAAGCTAAAAAACCAAGCTTCTCTTGATTTTAAACAATTGTTTTCCAATGTTAGGGCTAAAAAAGTTATTTAAAATAAGCGCTAAAATGTATTTATTTATGAGGGGTTTATCAAGCAAGACTTATACATTCAGTAGAATTTTTTTTAATCCTTTCCTGGACGTTTTTAACTGCAAAAGCTTTACCTGAGTTTCTGGTGTTGATGTTGTGATTTGAAAATAACATCTTGATCTGACTTTGAAGAAGGATTATAATTTTTATTTACTATGAGAATTTGGTTAAGTATTGAAAGCAAGAAATTGCTTTCATGTAGCTCTTTACTGAATCAAAGTTTGAAAAATGTATTTAAGGTGCCCACAACTGCTGAAAGTGACATGGCAACTGCTTGTCTTGGACCTCCTTAAATTCTTTTAGTCCACTGACTGGATAAAAACCAGCGAAGAATCAGGCCCAATGTGCTTCTATTATTATTTCTGTTTCCATTTCTAAGTCTAAGAAGCATACTAAGAAGCATGCTCTCTCAGTTGAAACTGGCTGTTCACGAGCAGAATTTGCTTTATGTTGCATTACCTTTATGGAGATTCTGCTGGGAAAAGGGGCAAAAGAGGAATTCTGCTATAAGAATAAGAGGCAGACACATTAACAAATAAAGTGGAAAGAAGCTAGATAGCAAGCTAAATATGCAAATATAGCCAGTACATGCCAAGGTGAGTATTTTGCCTGATGTATTTCTTTCATGCCCATCTTTTGAGCCTGGCAGTTCAGCCAGCATTTAATCCATTTCACTCTCTGTTTATCTTGTCTGTACTTTATCTAAGTAAGTCCAACAAATCAGTTTGTTCATAAGGATGATACGGGAGAAACTGTTAAAAGCATTACTGAAGTGCACATCAACCATTCCTTTCTCCTGAATTAGTATCTTGACATAGTAGTTTTCTATCACTCCTTTTAAGTAAATGGTGCTATATAAAATGTATCATGAGTGCTTAAAATTACTTTTAACCCAAAAAACCAGTAAAATTTATGATACCCATAATTCTTATAATACAAGATATTTCTTATACTACAAGAAAATATTACTTGTAATAATAATAATAGGGGTGCTTAGGATTTATCTTGTTTCGCAGTGCAACTTTTTAACTGTCCTCAACTAATCTCTGATGATTTTAAGTATATTCAGTATCTCCTCAAGGTTGATAAACTTCTTTGACAAAAATTAGGTTTTAGAAGTCTTTTTTGAGACTAAAAATCTGCTTTGGAAGTCTTGTAGATAAGTAGTGTTTTCTGAAACCAAAGTTGAATTCCTCTTATAGCCCAATGAAACCAATGAGAAATCTTGAACAGTAAAACTGAATGGAATAACAAATTAAACCTCATACAAAGATAAAAATACTTCTTACCATATAGAAAAGTTGAAAAGAAGTCACAGGACCACTTCATTTGTAGTAGATTGGTTGTACTGAGTGGCCAATTACTAAAAACTTAAACAATAATAGTATTGAGATAATGCAAATCCAAGCTCCTCCTTTTATTCAGATTCAATTCTTTTGTAAGACAAGAGAATTTTTATTTTCATTAACCATTTTCCAGTGACAGATGGAATTATAACAAACCTTCTACCCGAATAACTAAATTGATATGCAGCTAGAACTCAGCAGATATAAATAATATGATGGCAAAAATCTTTAAACCACACACCTATGAAAATTGATTGCCTTGAACTTCTTTATTTGCTTAAAATATTTTTATCTTGATTTTTTTTTTAAACAGGGCCAATCTGATTATTTAAATAGGAATTGGGAACAGAGGTTTCACAGAAAGTCTGCTAATGACTGTTACTATGTGTTATTTGTATCTAAAATACAGTGCTTTCAGGTGAAAGTAATTTCCAGGCTTCTGAGGAGTCTTTTAATTATTTTTCTTTTGAGTTAGAGCAAGCAGATGTGAGGTTAAAACAGTGAAAAAAAATAAAAGTATTATAAATCATCCTAACAAGAAGCTGCAAGATATTCAAATAGAAAGGTTTAAATCAGAAAATAAAAGCTGTACTATCTACCCAGTAATAGAGTACTACAAAAAATAATCAGTCAAATTTTTGGATTATATGAACCAATATTCCCCATTTAAAATCAGTAAAGTTACACTGACCTACATCATCTGGAAATTGGGATTTCTTTAGTTTCAGGAAAATACTGCTGAGATGCCCTTATTAAATGTATGATATTTATGTACATCCCAGGTCAGCAGCAGTGTTTCAACAAACCTTGATAAGATGTGTTTTGAGGAACCTGTAGTGTATATCTTCGCTGACAGTTAGGAAAAAGCTAGGAAACAAACAGTAAATTAATGATATCGTCAGAGTTTCAAGTAAGAGAAACTACACTGGAATTTTCTGATTTCCTAGCAGACCTGGAAGCTGAATGCAAACCTAGTGAGTCACTTGGGAGAATCAATTCTGCCGTCTATGTTTCAGTTTTCCTTTCTGTCCCTGCTTCTCTTATCTGTTAATATTCATCTTTTTTGAACCCACCTTTATTCTGGCAAGGAGTTTTCAGTTGCTGTAATGTGAAATTGCTGGTAAACAGAGACATTTGATTATTGAAATTTGATTGTTCACAGATGCGCATGTACGATCACCATACCAGCCCCTTTTTTAGGAATGGGGCATCTAAGATGAGGAAAGCAGCTCTAAAACCATAGTCTTGGCTAAACTTACTCATCTGTGTTTTTAAACAAATCATGCATTTGTTTTTAGATATACATGTATTAGAGACAATCAAGAAAAGAAAATATAATCCTCATGGTTCTAGTATTCAATGACATTCTAAGCCATATTTCTCCCTTCAGATTTAACAGATTTTCTAACTCTTGACTAATGGTACCAAGGTGGAAATCAAGTAACAAGCATTTATTTAAATAATAGTTTTTTCTTAATAAGGAAACAAATAAAAAACAAGGCACAAAGAAGCAGTGACCAATTGTTCCATACTGAGATCTCTTAATCACAGTTTCTTATGAATATCTTTTAATTGGGGTTAGAATTACATCTGGGACATATCCCATATATCATCAATTAAATTAAGGTGCTAGACATGTATTTATAAATTGTCTTCTGGACAAGATGACTTCCAGAGGTCCTTTCCAAGCTACACCATTCTGTGGTTGTGTGCTTCTTTGAAATATCCAATAAAATTTTAAAATAACCACGAAAGTTCCATTTAAGTATTGAGGGGAATAGTGAATCCTTTTCAGTCCTATATGGAATCTTACAATGCAGTTAATTTATCATAACTCCATCCTGTGAAAACTATTTCAGAAATCCTTCAATTCACTTTAAAGAGCTATCTTTAACAACAATATCAACAACAGCAAAAAAAAGAAATAAAATTTGTTTTATGCTTTCTGCATTCCAGAATGAAACTTATTATTAATTATAATAAACAAAGTTTGAATTCTTAAACACCTCTTCATGAATATACACCTCTTCAGTCATAACTACCTGGCACTTTAACAGAAGTTGTTAAGTGGTAAATACAATGACTTTGAGATTTGTTACAGGTAAAATTCAAGCTTAGTCTTCTGCAATGCTTTTATTTGCATCCTTTCCCTAAACATAGGAGTTTATGTTTTTCTCCCTCACACATAAAACAAGCCAAAGTAGGGAGTTAAAGACTCTCGAGTCATCAGTAACTCTGTCAAACTTTACATTATCACTTATTAATATTGATGTTGGTATGTTAACAAAGCTTTCAAGCAGTGCAAGTATTGAGGGAACCATTAATGACAAAAGGATCATTAATTGTAACCAATCTGGGTCATTTGGAATAAGACCTGCAAGAAATACCCTAAAAAAAACCCCTATTTTTTTCCAGAGATTTGAAAATGGAATAATTTTGTTTTCCTATTTTGGTCTTTGTGGTCTTTGAGAATTTACTCCTATGGCTTTTTTTCTTTAAGACAGACAGTAACCAGAATTGTAAAGGGCAATGGTCTGAAGTGCAGTTCACCATTCTCAAAACCATTACAGTTTTTCAAAAAGAGAAAAAGAAAACCCACAAAAGCTATCTTAACTTTTAAATACACTTTTATAACACCAAATAAAAATATATGAAGCATTAAAAGAGTATAGAATTTTAAAAGCTGGACTTCCAACTCTATGGAATAGACCTCACAGTGATACCAGCAAGGGGTGTATACCTGGAAGCTTTTCATGCCTATATGCATTGAAGGAGAACTAAGATTTACCTTAAAGCAGTCTTATTTAATTAGCCCGAACTCTTTATTTAATGTAATGAGCAACTGAAGATATGAGCATGTGGACTAAGTTTTTCCAGAATTATGTCTGAGAGAAGTGTCTCCTACAATTGAGTAAAAGCAAAGATGATTATATAATACATAATATCTCCCCCCCCCCCCCCCCCCCCGTCTTTATTAAAGTTTACTGCACCTAGTTACACCAAATTGACCTTCTGCAGACTTTGGTATCAGACCTCTGCTTATAAAGCCTGTTTTTCAGATTTCTTGTGTTTTCAATAATATTTATCAGTAGGGTAGGTACTTGTACTTTGGATTCAGGCAATTTCAATTAATTCCTGAATATCTAAAAGTATAATGATGTAAATAGGAATCTGGTGAAAACGCAGGACCTCTTTTAACAAGCTCTTGTCTGAGTTACGTTGCCAGGTCTATTAGTTCATACCCCGAAGCAGATTCAAATTCTCACAATCAAATTTTTCTTTGGGAAACAAATTCACGGAAATAAAAGTGTGTATTTTTTAATCCTTGTTAATCATTATTGAAGATGATTTGCCATGAGCTTTTGAGAGTCTTCTGCTTGAAGACCATCTAAAATACTAATTTAGACCATTGGTCATTCACACTAAAGTTGAAACATGGAATTACTTGAGCCCCTGAGTAGCTGATGAGTGTAGTGCTTTTCAAAGGTATCACATGAAGTCCCAAAATGCCATGATGGCCCTAGTCTGGGCCTGAACAAAACATATTGGCTACAACTCCCACAGTAGTCACCATGGTTATTTTGTTTACGGCTCTGTGTTTAGCCCTTCATTTTTTTTTGCAGATTGTATAACATGCATAAGCATTACGTTGTGTAGTTATTTGAAGGGGAAATAAAACTACCCTGAGCAGCACTATTTGCGTTGGTAGTCTGTCTTTCAGTCATCCTCATCCATTGCATTAAACACATAAAGTGATCTCCCTGACCAGCTGAATGTGAATTTTCCAGGATTGCACTCTTGCTATTCACCAGAGTCTTGATTCAATGAATTAAGAGAAAGTTGCTTAGAAGAGTGTATTCCCTGAATATTCTTCCTAGCAAAACTGACTATTCCTTTTTCAATAGTAGCACGGAAAGTTTCTAGGACCAGCTTGAGTTTTTGGGCAAAGATGATTGTTTTCTTAAATTTCTAGATATGAATATTAAGTATTCTGATTGTAAATACAAGAGGATCTATTTATGAAAATGTATTCTCAATGTCACTTTTGTTCCTGAGAGATAGAAAAAATCCTGTAAGTGATCACATTTAATTTTCTAAGAATTCCTATTGACTATCTATATGGAAATTTTAACCTTTTTTTTAATTTTCACCTTTACCTTTTTCTTGAAATAAGTGTTTATACTACTATGACTTATACTATTATGTATTATTTAAAGTATTTTTCTATACCCTAAGGAAAGATTTTGAGCTTGTGTTTAGTTTGTAAGTGGTATTTTAAAAGGTAAGTTGCTGCATTTTCCATTGTTTTATGTTTTGGAGCAATTGCTGAACATTTTCATTTTCCCTTTCCAAGTTTAAATAATTTGTGGCAGAAAATACATCTGGCTTCTTGTACTGAAAAATGTTTCTAATTAGCTCTTAAAGTCCTCTTTTCTGAAGGGTGTTATGACTCTCTCACAGATCACTTGTTGCTTTATTTCTCCCATCCATCTTCTTCAGGCATCTTGACATTTTATAGTACATTATTTTTAAACACCTTGAATTGAAGCTCTTAACGTGATCCTAGAAAGAGTATTTTTCACTGAAGAGGCAAAAAAAAAAAGACTTTTGGTTTTGATCAGACAATCTCTGGGCCACCTGCCTTAGTGGTACATGATCAACTGCTGTGCCATACTTCTATTCAAGTCTCTGTCTAAAGAAAATGCCACATAGGCTTACATTTATTTAAAGAACTGACAAATTTTTTATTGGTGCTTGTTAATGAAAAGACAAGGTGACCTTATTATTTTCCTCTTTTAAAAATCTTTTTGTTGTTTTGGGACTGGGGCTAGAGATAATTGCCATACTTCTTAACAGTCTCTAAAGACCAATTAACAGCAGGGAGCCATGTACTCTTGCCAGTCTGAGTTTCAATTAAATGTCTGCTCCAGGAGGAGCTAAACTAACACACAGCTATTGAACAGCAGTTACACTATTGATATAGCTGGGTCCACCACAGAGGACAAAGACTGTTGCTTCATGACAGATGGCCTAATGCTCTGGCAATTAATACATTTTTATGGCTTTTAAATCTTTCTGACCTTTTACCATTCTGTCTGAATTAGTAGGGCACAGTTTTATTAGTGGAGTTGAAGTTAAGAACATGTTTATATTGCATCCTTTGAAGAACTCTTTTTTTTTTTTTAATATAAAATATATTCTGTTGGCAAGACTTAGCTGTCCAATTTTTAATCATTCAGGTCTGCAATGTACTTATTCTGACTGTAGGGAAGGTGGCCATTTCTGGTGAGATCCTGTTGTTTACTTATAACCAGGCTGCCAAGGTAGCTAGAGATTAGAGAACAGAAATAATTAGTAAATGTTATTAAGAACTCAGTGATGAACACACATGCAATGGAATTTGATAGTTGTATCATAACTCATCATGCCCTAGAGTTGTAACCTGAAAATACCGTTTTCCAAACAATAGAAACCTAAAAATCAAGTCAACATGGTGGATATTACCATGTAAATATTCTTTCAAATTTCAACTACAGTTTAGAAGTGTCTGCAAATTTTGGTTAGCTCATACAGTAAGATGGAATCTAAGAAAATGCAGTCAATTTAGCATTATAATAAATCATTCCAGTATTAAGATATGCACCAGAGTTCCACTCATTTGCTTGTTTCTTTCCCCAAAATACCATCCATACAAAGTTAAAATAATAACAATAGTAGTTAAAAAGGAAAATAATACATTTCTGTCAGGCATACTTCAACGTGAGTCAGTTTTCCCAACATGGCTAGAAAGAAATTATGAGTGCTTGGTAGCACATACTGAGAGTGTTTTTAAGCATTACTTAATTACTACTCCTCTAATTTTTTAATAGTATAAGGATTGGACTATTTCTGTATGTAATATTCCAACATGTCTTCATATTACATTTTTTCACTTTCTATCAAATATACATCATCAACAATGAAATCATTTGCAAGAAAACAAAGAACACTCACAGTCATTAATTGACTTAATTTATAGTCTATAGAATATTACTAGTTTGTTTAAACTTATATTTTTCTAAGGCAAAGTATTTTCATTTAAATCCATTAATTTGTTTGTGGTTTTCCCTACTATCTAAATATTAAGATGATCTGTAATGAATTTCCAGTATTGGTATATAAAAAGATTTTGGTATTATTTTGACTACAGATAACTTAAACATTGCACTTGTGCTAGTGATACCAAGGAAGTAACACTCAGAAAAAAAAAAAAAAAAGAACAAAAATTTTTTGTTCTATAAAAGATTAATTAGGTTCTAAAAATTCACATATGTATCTCCCCCCTGCCCCCCAATGCAGACACATATTCTTAGAAATTAAGATTTTATTTCTCCACAGATTTATTGAAAATCTTAAAAGACTGAAGTGTTAAACTTTTGTTATCAAAATCAACATCTTGGGGATGTCATTTAGAGATGTCATTTATACTTGGTTCTGACATCAGCAGAAAATTAAACAACTTAGTCAAGCTCCTAGTTAAAGCAGCCATAAACTTTGAGAGCTAGTCAGCTGACCAAATTCTCATGTGCTTTGTGAACTTCACTGATTTTCATTGGTTATACTTTATTGGCCAATTAAATTTTCCACACCTAAATTGCATGCAAAGTTCTTAATGCCTAAATTTTCTGTCCAAAAGTGTATCTGCTTCCCACCTGTAATCATATCTAGAAGTAAGGTTCACTTTGATGCTTCCTGGGTATATACTTCTCTTCCAATGTTTCTACTGTGTGTGTACAACTTTTCATTGTGCAGACAAGAATCTAGTAAGAAAGAATTTGAGAAAACTGAAACTTAAAAGAATAGGACTGAAGATTCTATTCTCCGTTTTTCTAAGATGGCCAAGGTGAACTCTGAATCTAGATTTAATTTTTCTTTTTTTTAAGACTGTCAGACAATTCAGTGTCAAGGAGTTGATACTTCTCCGTTTTCTGTGCTAAATATAGACACTAGTTATTACTTGTAGGTAATCTAAATAAAAACATAAATGCACCACCAAACCTCTAAAGAGGTTTGAGAGGTTCAAACCAAGAGCCAATCAAGAGATTGACTAAAGAGACTGTTGTTTTATTTGTATTTTGTTGGGTGTATATATAAACCCCTCTGTTCTCAAGCTCTGAACTAATTCACCATTCACAAGGGAAAGAGGAACACCAGATAAAAGCTATCAGGACCCTTTTTTAATATAGGAACAGATAAACTGTGGGTGAATATTTTGCTATCTAGTGATTAATGGAAGGTTTACCAAGCAATCAGAGCCTTAGAGTTATGCCTGCAGTTACAGAAATTAGATTAATTTGAAGGGAAGAGGTTGGTTTGTTGTCTTCAGAAACTTCAGGTACACTGTAAAACCTATAATTATTCCTGACTTATCAAAAGTTGTTTTCACTACACACCTTTACCAGTTAACATAGTATTTTTAATATCTTACCTCATGTGAACAAAACTTTCTCTTATTTGAAAAAGTTTACTTTGTACATATAACTGTGCAAATATATCTCTGTTGAATTTCTTTTCTTTTTTTCTCTTCAGTACCCTAAGACAAGAAACCTGTAAATGGGTAGAAACTTTAAAGTTTTGTCTTTGAAATAGTGTTTTTCTATAGTTTCCATTAGGCTGCAGTGATAACTTCATTCACATATAAGTCTGTTATCTCCATTTAACAAAGTAGCTTCTAACCTTGGCTTTTATCTTTCATAGACTTTTGGTTTGGGACATTTATGGGCATGTGAGAAACCATGTGAGAAATTTGCATTTTGCTCTCCACTTAGGTTTTTGCTGTTCAAAGCAAGTGATTATTGAATGGAAGAAATGAGAATCAGTTTTTTATTAATAGCTTAGTTATAATTTTATTGCTTACAGAGCACTCCAAGCTGGCAGCACTCTAGAATGCTATCATTTGCTTAGCTGTGTGTAAGTACAGGATCATTAAATCTATGCTTTTGATAATCTTATTTAGTGAAACTCCAGCTCCATTTAGGTGTATGATGCCTTTGGGACCAAGAGTTTATAGCCATTCTTAAAGATCTCCAAGGTGTGTGGCGATCTACCTCTATAGTGCATGGTTTGTATGGTTTGATAGGATTTTATCTTCTTGATGCCTTCCTTTTTCAGTCTTCCTTCCTCATTTCTTGCAGCCTTCTTTGGCACACCTTGTTTTCCTTTCCCTTCTCTTTGACTCCTAAAACAAACCACATCCCCCACTGAACTTCTCACCATTTCCTGCTACCTGAATGAAATTAATTTAATCTGCTAACCAATATTATTCCAATCTACAAAAATGGTGTGAGGGAAGGCCCAGGGAACTGTTGATCTGTTGGTCTATCTGTAGCTCCTTGAAAAAGATCATGCTGGTTACTAGCATAAGTTATTAAAAGAATACTGCAGTCATCAGGCACAGTTAACATGGGTTCACAGAGGGGCAGTCCTGTTTCAGTTTATCCTTCTAGGATAAGGTCACTCCCCTGGTGGATTAATGGAAAGTGGAGGATGTAGTAACCTGGATTTTATTAAAGCTTTTGATACGGACCCTCACAGTATCCCTCTGAACAAGTTATCCAGCTGTGCGATGTGTTGGTTCACAGCACTCTGGGTGAAGAACTGGCTGAAGGGCAGAGCTCAGAGGGTTGTGGTGAATTAGGTTACCTCTGGCTGGTGACCAGTCACCAGTGATGTTTCTTAGGATGCAGTTCCAGGGAGAGTCTTATTCAATCCATTTATCAATTATATGGATACAGGAGGTGAACCTATGATGAGCTTGCTGATGATCCCAAACTGGGAGACTGGTATGTGGTGTTGACTCCCTTGAAGGACAGGAGGCCTTGCAGAGGGATCTAGATAGATTAGTGCTTTGAGCTATGATTGTTGGGATGAAATTCAAAAGTTCAAATATCATTGTCTCAGTTTTAAGAAAAATTTAAGAGAAGATACTCTGCAATGAGTAGTCTTCTCTAAAGTTTTCAGTAATCCCCCTCCACCAGCAGAAAAATGAAAGTGAAAAAAAAACCCCAATGGTTTATTAACAACAGAATGCTTACAGAACTCATCCCCTGCCCCACACAGTCACAGGAACAAAGCTCCAAATATGCCCAGAGAATGAGGCAAAAGTTAAAGAAATGCCCCTGACATATGATGTTAGATGGCGCTAGCTTTCATGCTGAGGGAAGTGGAGCTTCCATGGAAGAGTTTCAGCAGTAGGCAAAAACCTAGTGGCTCTCTGGCATTGACCTCACCATGGCACTCATGGTAGGCAAAATAGCGGAGCTGGAGCCTCTTGATGTACTTTTCTCTCTGGCTTGGCTACCAAAGGCTTAGGGCTGGAATGGGGTGGCCCCACTCCCACTTCTCTTGTCTTGGACTAGCAGCTATTCCGTTCACCTCGACTCAGCTGAAAGATTGCTGTTTCTCCCAGCCAGAGAAGGGAAAAGCTTTTTGCCTGGGCCAAGAAAACCAAGCAAAACCAAACCACCCAGTGCTACGGAATGCCTGGGCTGTGAGTTTTGAAAATGCATGTCAAAGAGCCCAGAGCTTCCTTGGCTCCACACACACACACACAGTCCCAGGCCTTAACGGTGGTGCTGCCATTTTTTGGGCATAAAGGAGAGAATGGACTAGCATCATAAATCACTCCATGACAGCCATATTCTGCACTTAGGATGGAGTTACGATAGAGAAAAGTATAAGTGAAGAGAGGCTGGAGAGCAGCCTTGCAGGCAGGAAGCTGGGGCTGCTGGTCAGCAGCAGCTCAGTGTGAGCCAGCAGTGTGTGCCCTGGCAGTCCAGAGGGCTAACCACATCCTGGGATGCATCAAATATGGCATCACCAGCAGTCAAAAGAGGTGATTATCCCACTATATTCAGTGTTGGCGTGGCTCCGCCTAAAGTACTGGGTGCAGTTCTGGGCCTCACCATTAAAGAAGAATGTGAAGGACCTTCAGTGTGCCCAGAGGAGTACAACAAAGTTGGCGAAAGAGGTGGAAGGAATCTACTGTGAAAAGCAGCTGAGGGCTTTATGCTTGTCTAGTTTGCAGAGAAAAATACTGAAGGGAGACTTCATTGCTCTCTACACCTCTTGAGGAAGAGAAATGGAAAGGAAGGTTCTGATTTCTTCTCCCACTGTTCAGTGGTAGGGTGGAATGGGAATGCTTCAGAAATGCACCAAAAGAGGTTTAGAGTAGACATTAGAAAGCAGTCCTTTACCAAGAGGGTAGTTAAACACTGGAACATGCTTCTGGAGAGGTGGTTGATGCCTCATGACTGTCAGTGTTTAAGAAGTATTTGGACTTGTCAACTTGGTCAGCCCTGACATGATCAGGCAGTTTGCTAGATGATTGGTCTCTGATTATTCCAACTGATATAGTCTATACTAGTCTGTACACTTCTTAGTCTTTGTGTTTTCAGGGAGATTAATCTGAAAAATAAAATTGGCAAGTATTTAATTATGTGTACAAAAACCTTTTCCCTTAAAATACAAGGTATTGAACAGATATATGCTTTTAAATAATAGTCAACAAAATACCAACTTCACAGGAATTTGAATATCCCAATTTTGAATTCATTCCTAATCCAGTATTGTTTTTGAAGCTGCACTTGTTTTGAGGTTTGAAAATGTTAAGACCACGATAAGCTCAAGTATTCAAACATCTGTTCAAGGCTTACAGATGGTCTTTTGTGTTATCTTTGGGCACTGTATAATTATATGTGACACTGGGTTTCTCAGGGAGGTGTTGCAATGTACAGATATATTACAATTGAAATGTTCCAAAGGGCTTTCCTAAATACTTATTATTATGTATTCCTCAGCGTATTCACCATAACCTCAAGACCAAAGATTATGTTCTTGTACATTGATTTGTTTTTGTTACAGAATTCTTGCAGTTGAAAATGACTGTCTTTTTAGGTTAAAAATGCCAAAAAGCTTTCCTTCTCTTTCTGCATAATTTAATAGAGAAAAAACCCCACATTTTTAAGTTTTTTAAAGCATGCTACAGAAAATTATGCATTTGATATTTGCATAAAATGCGTAAAATAAATATTAAAAAATTACTTTCTAGTAACATCAGCATAAACCTTTTGGTTCATGTTTGCTTATTTATTATTCTTAGACTTTCACATTTCTCTCCTCTGTGAGAATGTCTTTCTTCTTTCTCAAGTAGGTTAGCAGTCTTCAAAATGTTGCTTCTGTTGGACTCCCAGAATCTCCCTAGTTTACCTCACAGAATAAAAATGAAAAGGCTAAATATCACGATGTGAATCTGAAGCTGATTGAAGAACCATGTGGAATTTCTTATGGATGAGACTTGTACACCTGAGTATTGAAACAAAAAGGAATAGAACTATTTTGAATTATTTATTCTCCTAGATTCTAACAGCACTTAAAAAAAAAAAAAAGGTTCTTTTCTTTTTGAATAAATAACCAATTCCCAAAGGTATACCTTCTACAATTGAACCGCATTAATCCTAATATGAAGGACAGGAAGACATTTAAGCAACCAAAACACTATACAATATATGAAGGAGAATTGGCAATATTGTACACAATTTCTGTAGGAAAACAATAGAAAGCTGTAAGATATTGTTAGAAGTGCATATATTTTATACTTTTAAATCTTTATGCATAACTTGAATATTATTAGGTTTTTTATTTCACAATATTTCTTTGTACTGCAAAAAGCATGGAAGCACTGTTGTATTAAAGCAATTCCACAGTAACTAGGAAGTGTTTTGGTGTTTGTTTGGTTTGGTTTGGTTTGGTTTTTTGTTTTGGTTTGGTTTTTTTGTTTTGTTTTGGTTTTTTTATTGTTAATTAGAAGATCATGGAATGACAGGATAATTAGATAAATGCTTCTGCTGTCTACAACAGGGCCTTGCAAACAAGTGTATAATCTGCTGGTGGTCTACACTTTTCATTCTTGTATCTCTTGACACTTTAATAAGAGTTTTCTGCATCAGGATGAGAGATCAGTAGATTTTATGTTCATTATTTATAAAGCTTGCTGCAACTTCATCTGTACAGAATTTTTCCCACTTGAAAGTACAGGATAAGCAAATATTGGCCAAATTATAATGTTCTTGCTATTTTCTGCTGAGTTTTCATTTAGTCCTTACTAAGCACTCCTTGTGTGAATTCTGAGTTTCTAGTCATATTTTAGAGCAGTTCAGCTCCATTGGAGCTATGCATAGAATTGGAATAATAAATTTACTCATTAAAAATGCTGTATTCAGAAAAAAAAAAAAAAAGAAGTATTTTCATTATATTTTTAAGTGTAAAGATTCTTTCAACAGTCTGTATTCAGAAAAATCATTACCAAAGCTTTTCTTAATTCTAGTGATGTTGGTGATACCCTGTGTATTCAAAACCAAAATAACTATTGAGATCCCCCAGTTCATCCTAAGGAAATATTTTTGCTTCTTAAATGCCCTCTTTTTTGTTTTCTCATTAGAATCATTACATTATAATGAATAAAAAAAGAAAAAAGGATAAAAAAGTGCAGGATTTTCTGAGGTTTGGTAAAAACTACTTGTACAGGATTACCTTCTTTCTGGTAAAGAGCCCCAGGATTTTGACTCAAAGAGCACAGTACTTTTGAGGCATAATACTTTTTCTTATTAATTTCTGTTCAACATCTGATTCTGTAGCATTGCATGAAGTTTTACAGAACTTAAAAGTGGTGTTGACTTTCAGAATTAGGCTGTGGGAATGTTACTCTGATTCTTCTTTACTTAAGATAAGCAAGCTACAAAGATAAGCAAAAGAAGGAATGTTAATAACTGATTAGTTACTAATATTTACAGAGACAAAATATACTGATATAAAATGTTGTTCAGGCCATTGTAAAATATGTTCAAAGAAAATAAACAAAACAAACTAGAGTAAAACAAATAGAGTATTGATTTTGGAAAACTATTTCTGACATTTATTGACTATGGAAACTCAATTAGCAGTACAAGTCAATGCATCAAGTAAAAGCCTTTATATTTTACCCCACTTCCCTTGACAAGACAGTATTTTCACTGGAAAATTTTAGAATCAAAGTAGATTTTTAATAGAACTGATGGCATGTGGACATAATGTTTTTTCCTCTGGCATGCATTTCTATCAATTTAGCTAAAAATCTGAAGTTTTTCTTTGTAGGCAGGCCTCATGACCACAATTTATTCAATTTTCAACTTTTATTCAAATCCTGTAGCATGTTGTAAATGGTAATAAGCTAAAATATAAATAGAAAGTCCTAGTAAACCCAAATGTTATTGCTTGGTTCCATATAGATACATTGCATCAATTGTTTAAGAATGTAGTTTCCTTTTAAAATCCAAATTTCTAGATAAATATCCACGATTGTGCTGAGTTTCTACTCTTAAAGCCATTTGTCTTCTCATGAAGTAGCTGAGATCAGCCAGAGAAAGTTATTTCCAGATGATCTTCAAGTTATCTGGGAGAGCCTTGTTTTCCCTTCAGTAGGGAGTTAAGCAGAAAAACAGGGGAAAGATCAAGTCTTAAAAGTGACCAATTGACAGCCAGTGAAGGTTGAACCTTTTAAGCAGTTTGATGGTTTAGGAACTATCCAATCATCATATCACAAACAAAATCAGGCTACTCTATATCTTACCTGAAAAAAAATATTTACTACGTTTATGATAATCATGTGGAAATAGACCACTCTCTGCAAAAATACTTAAACAAGGGAAGATACACAAGAAACATAAAAATACCAGCAATGCATTGCAGAAATACCTTTGCAGAAATACCTCATGCCTTTAGAGATTATCTGGAAGGGAGAATAAACTGTTTATCAATGAAATTGCACATCACACTAGGGTGGAATTGTTGACATTAATCATAAAAGGGGAATAGGAAACTAAAGGGTATTCAAACATGAACAAAAACAAGATGAAAGCCATCCTGGGGAGTGAAACTGTTAGTGTAACCAAGGAAAACAAACAGGATACTCACTGTCAGCTGGAAGGCAGTAACACCTGAAAGAACAAGGCTTACTGTCATCACAGGAGACAGCTACATTTCCATGGGCGCATCAGGAAAAATCAAAGGAAAGACTAATGCAATGTTAGGTTCTTGAATAACAGAACATTAGTAATAACAGTAATAGACCCTTATAAATGTAGTCCAAGTGTGACCAGATCCTGCTACGTTGCTTGGATTGATTTGTGTTATTTATGCAGTTATTATAGCGTAGTTAAATGAAATAATAGGGAAAGAAAGAAATAAAAATAGAAGACAAGCTTTTCATTGTACACATAATTGTTCTTCCGCTTAAATGGGAATTATTTATTTTTCCCCTAGAAGTAGTAAAATATGCATCCCTTTAAACACCAAAACCCTTAAAATATCTGGGCAGATCAGTTTTTCTCATCCTGAGAAGAGGTACTATTTAGTGGATGTTCTCCATTTCACATATGGATAGTTCTAAAATAAGGACATAGTTACTTTGTCGTACATTTTTGAAGTATGCCTTCATTCTGTATGTCCATGTCTATGGAACAGCAAGGTTTCCAGCATTTTAAAGAAGTAATTTTCCTGTATTACTATGCCACCACATTTACTATAGAAATTAGCTGGCTGGCCAAGCAGCTTGTCCATTGGCACAGTGACATATGACTGCAAGTAGGACTTATGTTGTTATTCTGTGGCTGATGTTGCACACTAAAAAGAATTCATAAAACACAAAATGCTAAAAAATTTTTCCATTTCTGGCAGCATACGTTCTTCACTTTGTATCAATATGTTTGTAAAAGCATTTGTCTAAACTGTACCATTGCAATATCCTTTCAAGGGTGAATATTGAATCTTTAACATCGCTTCAAGCAATTTTTTATGTGCCCCCTCCAGCTCATATTCAGGCCAATGATGTATGTCATGAAAGCCGAGATTTAAATCACCTCTTCATAACTTGCATATCCCAAAGGCAGTTCTGGACTTCAATCTCTGCTCCTAACCAGTTTAAATGAAAGAGAAATATTGCTATTTCTATATATGTGTGTGACTACACTTGGGCATGGAATTGTTAAAAGAATAAAAGTCAGAGAGGACAAATAAGACTATAAGAATGAAAAAATACTCTTAGAATAGCAAAATGTAAACAAGTTTCATTATCATTGCTATCAGTAGTCCTGCTGGAATACTGTTTTTTGGTTAACTTTTAAACTTTTACATCAAAAAAAGAGCCTTCTACCTGTAAAGAAAGCATAATACAGTTACAAGTAATGCCCGACATGTCACACTTTAGACTTGTTGATTACCTGTAGCAGTAGAAAATGAGAAGAAAGTTGTTCTTATTTGGATACTTTCAGAGATCTGCTTTTGAGATAATTTGAAATAATTTTTATCAGCTTCTTTCAACTGGGACTGATTAGTCATTAAAAATGGTTCTTAGAAAGAATAATTCCTCAGAAATATATAAAAAAAAAGCTTTTACATTTAGCTATAGTATGTGACATGGGGACTGCTATCTGTGACCCTGAGCTAGTCTTCATGAATATGAGAAGGATAATGCCAAAAGCATTTTTAGTAGATTAGAGAATGACTATACCTTCTTTTGGTGTTAGGGATATCTGCTTCCACAGACTTGTTTAATGAATTGACGCATCTTTTTAACAGTGCAAAATGTCATCACTGCCACCATTCAAATGCCATAATGGATTTATGTAAAGATATTTTAAAATTTAAGGTGCAATTTAGATGTGCAGAATTTTAATTTTAAATACAAGGAAATGCAGAGAATTTTTCCCAGGGTAGATTGTAATTATCAGCAGTACTACGCATAGTCAAAGCAGGAGAGAGAAACATATGCTCTTCCAGCTGTGGCAGTACAGGTTTCTAAAGTCAGTAATAACATAATAAAAAACCTAAAATCTGCATGTTACATTGCACAACTATTCATCATGCACGCAAGTTTTCAGGGGCAGAATAACACATAGTTATCTGTTTAAACTGTAGGAGAGAGAATTCTCAAGCTTAAATGAAAGAATATAATTTTGTCATGTGTTTATCATGTTCACTCCTTCTTATCAGACTTACTGAAATTTTCTGAATAAGAAGGATGAGATGTTGCATTATTACTAGCTACACATCATAGTGTGCTGGTAATTATCCTACTCCAAATGACACAGTTCTTGTAGAACTGATAATCCTTTTAACTCAGGATGGCACTACTGGAAAAAAAAAAAAAAAAGCAAAAAACCCCCCCAGAAAAGCCTGTTTGAGCCTTCATCTTCATTAGGTCTTTGGTCTTTTTGGGTTTTTTTACATTTCAGTTAGTATTTCTCTTTAGGCATTTGGGATATCAAGAAACATTTTCTTAAGTAACTCTCAAACCAGAGGACATCTTCATTATAAAGAAATGTTGTGAGTTTCTGCGGAAAGAGCCGGTGGTCATTTCTGAAAAGACATATCTCACTATCTGTCTAGTGAAATACATCTTTGTCAGCCTCCTCCTGTGCCAGAGCTTCCCTGCAGTAGGATTTATCAGCAAAAGTCAGACCGGAGCCAGAGTCCAGAGCAACTTGCAGCACTGAAAGGATTATGGTGAATGAGACCTAAGTTAACGCAGGTAGGAAACATAACCAGGGACCTCCATCTCTGCAGACTTTGAATGAAAACCAAATTCCAGATTATTTGATAGCACCTATAAGAAATGATAGTGTTTTTAAAACAATATTCATTTATATAACATGTTGAAAGGGACTCCAACAGAAAATATGCCCAATATCTTAAATTAATCAATATCTAAATCAAAATAAGCTCTCCAGCCTCAGGGTTCTCTAGGAAGAGGAAAAAAAAAAAAATCAGCCTTAATTGTCATTTGTCATGTATTTGCATTCTATAGTAGGATGCGGTCATGATCTTCAGATTCTAGAATAATGAAAGGTGTAAGTAAAGTATAGCATGTCAAGTATTACAATTGAGCAGAAAGTTCTTAACAGGAAGATCTTATTTACAGTTCAGATGCCTGGTGTGCTGCACCAGATTGCCCAGAGAGGTTGTGGAGTCTCCCTCATTGGAGATATTCAAGAGCCACCTGGACACAATCCTGTGCCATGTGCTCCAGGATAACCCTGCCTGAGCAGGGAGGTTGGACCAGATGACCCAGTGTGTCCCCTTCCAACCTGACCCACTCTGTGAGTCTGTGAAAGGTTTCAGCAGTCATATGTACAGTAAAGGTGAACCGTTGTCTGAACATTTCAGAACATGGTTATCTGTGCCTTCTGCCAAACAGAGAGTTTTAAAAAACAACAAGGATTTTCTAAAGAAAAAAAAACTCGATTATTTTTAAAAACTAATCCCAAATTATAAAATTTCTTTAGAACTACCATATGGAAAAACATACCTTAAAGATTCATTCTAATGGAAAAAGAGTACATACTTGTGCTTTTTTTCCTTTTTTCTTTTTGTTGTTCTTGTTTGTTTATTTGGAGGAGAGGGTTCTTTGGGTGTTTTTGTGTTTGGTTGGTTGGTTAGTTGATTGGTTGGTTGGTTTTTTAGAACTCAAAAACAAATAGATATTTAGATATTTAGAAGGGAAAAACAGGTAATTTTGCCAGCAAAGTCAATTGTTATATATCTGAAATAGTTTTCTGCAACTGAGAATCTCGAATCTTAATTTGTGGTGCTACCTCTAGAGAAACAAACTGGTATTTCTTCTTTAAATCTAATAAGCAATAAAAAAATAATATATTTTCCTGGATTTCTAATTATTTGTTGCTTAACTTTCATTTTCTTATCATACCAAAATGAGGTAGAGATTAAGGCAGTTCTTAGACTATGTAAAAGAAAACCCAGCTTGCTGAAGTGAATGCAGTGTTTGCAATTTACATTAGACTTATTTTCTTTATCTCATATAAGTTTATTTAAAAATATACCTTATCCTGGCTCTTTTTATCTTGATTGTAACTGAGAAAATAAAAAAGTGATTTTGTTTTCCTGAATGCTTAGGTACCTAGAATGATTGTATCATTATCTGTTCATTATTCAGTTTGGGTAAAATTAATATGTAGAACTAGGTAAAACATTTTGTTTACTGGTATATGTGGCATTGAACAAATAGAATTATTTAATCAATGCCAGAAGAAGAAGTGTGGATTTACAGAGCCCAGCAGCAGTGATTGCACATGAAATTGCATCCACATACATCCAAGAATATTCAATTCTTGTTCTTTGGACAGTTAAATTAGAAGCAGTTATTATAAAGCCCCCCATGAACATAAGGGATACCATCCACATGGATGCATCACAACCAGCTCCTGGTTTGCATGGCTATGACATTTCTGCTCTTCAAACAAACTTCAGTTCTGGACAACTCCTACTTTTGTTGTACAAAGAGACTAATTGAGATGTTTTTTTCTGCATAATTTTATGAGTTAGTTTCTTGATGATTTTTTCTTTGTTTGTTTTGGTTTCTTTTGTCTTGCTTTGTTTTTCTGGATTATAGCAAATCACTTTTACCATCTAAAATTTAATATGTGCTTATTTATTTCCTCCTGTAGAGTTTTAAATAAGCTGCATGGATTAATTTAAACTAGGATAGGATGAATCTAATTGAAATTTCCTCTTGGGGGAATTAGTTTTGAATATATTTAATATATTTCAAATCCTAAATTTTATTTTAAAAATCAGGTAATTAATTTTAGCCTAAAGAATTATACAAAATAAAAGCTGGATTACTTAAACTTATTATCAAACTAAATATTAAGGCATGTATAATTTTGTGCTCACAGTAGATAAAAGGTATTTTTACTTACAATTAGTAAGTCCTTGTGAATATTTGTCAGTAATTAATTTATACATATTCCTGATGGTGTCTCTTTAAATATATGTGGCATATTTTTTCATCCCATAGAGTCAATCACAAAATTCCTGGTTAGATATCACTCAGGAAAAAAATGTTTAATGTATATCTAGGAATTCTGAGCTAAAGGTTGAATAAAGATATTTTATTTGCTTCTATGGAAAACAGAATTACCTACACAAATATTTGTGTGTATTTGTATTCAAGTTCTGTGGATTCCATGGAAAGTAGAAATTCTGTGGCAGATGTAATCCAGGAAACACATTCCTGGAAGATCATTCCCAAACTAACAGTGCTTTGCATTCTTCCTAGCAAGGAATATTTGTTTTCTCTAACATACTAGATGTGCTTTAATATTTAGTCATTCTAGAATATATTTTATTAGCAAGGGCTTTTATTTTGCAACAGGAATTACATCTTTCCCCAATGCCATTTTTTATATGCCATTATTTCTCTCTAGCTTCTAAAGAAAGATTGGCCCAAAGATATTTGCCAGTGTCTAACAACAGCTATGATAAAACAGGTATGAAAGAATTTGTTGACATTTAAATACTTTGCATACTTACCACATCCCCAGCTGTTACAACAATTTTCTCAAAGAGAAAATTTGATAGAGAAACATTTTGTCACATGGTTATATTTTTTCTACTACAGCTTTTACAATGAGATAATAACTTTTAAACAAAAAACCTGAAAATCAGAAAGGCTTTTCATTTTTATCTCCTTATAAGATCCAGCCGTTAAATGCGCTTTATGCATTTTGAGATTGAGCATTTTAGTTTGATTGGAACTCCAAATATCTAGACTTTCCATTTTACATTTCTTCTGTAAGAGAATGTTTCTAGCTTTCAATATTTCTTAGAAAGCCTACGTAAAAACTTAGAGATAACTGATGAAAACTACCCATTTTGGCAGAGACCATATATTCTGAAACAATTCAAAAGTCCTTCCAAAATTAGCTTTCTCTAGGAAGTTATGATTAAAACAAAGTATTTCTTTTATTTCCAGCATTATATCCCAATCATTTTATCTAGTAGAAAGAGAAATGAAATATGTGTGGCATGTAATTACAGGAAATTAATTGAAGTGTTTCTGAAAAGGGAATATATTTATTTGCTGAAAGATAAAAAAAATTACAATAAGATAATGCACAAATGAGCGATGATGATAACAACAATAATATAATCTCTGATCTTTGCGTAAGCCCAGTAACAAATTAACAATGAATAACAGAGTGCAATGAGTCCAAAGTAAGTACCCTACATCCATCATTAGAGAAACTTCTAGGTCTTATCTGCTAAAATGCCTTTCTGACTTATTAACCTTATCAAAACATTATTTTGAAAGACCTAGATATTTTCTCTTTTTATAATGTCTTTCCTACAGTAATGTTAATACTAGTACTAAAAAGTGGAGGAGGAAATGGCTTTCCGATATTTACCACAGTGTAACAATAAGGGGAAATGCAATGGCAGTTTTAGGCAGGCTTAAAGCAAATAAATCAGGTTACGTTTTTAAGACTAAAAGTAGCTCTGATTGCCCTGGAATGTTATCAAGACTAAAAGTGTCTTTAGAATAGCCATACAGCAGTGACCAATAACAAATGTATCCAGACACAATCTCATTTTCAGTCACATACTTAAATGTTTAATTATGTCTCTCAAGGAATTAGCCTTTTCTGTGCTTTTTTGTTTGCTCCTTCCTGCAGTGTCTGCTGCTTATCCTTCTCAGGATTTCAGGCTACACACACTTTTCATATGGGCAATTACAGGCATTTTAATGTACACATTATTCCAGTTTTGCTTTCTGCCTGGTTTCATTTAGCTCTTTTCCACCACTTATGATTTCCATTGGAGCCTGAACATCTGTAACTTCCTTTGCTGTGGTTAGATT
This sequence comes from Taeniopygia guttata, assembly GCF_048771995.1. Lineage (NCBI taxonomy): Eukaryota > Metazoa > Chordata > Aves > Passeriformes > Estrildidae > Taeniopygia > Taeniopygia guttata. The sequence goes on along the minus strand of NC_133026.1, from coordinate 55,674,149 downwards.
CAGCATCTTCCTTCTCAATGAGTCCCATTTCTTTCTTTCTTTCCTTCCTCTTAGCCTTTTCGCCTAGCATGTAGAGAGGGCATTTGCATTCTTGCATCTTTCAGTGTGGTATTAATATCCTGAAAATGCTTTTGGTCAAGCTTTTTCTCATCTCCTTTATTTTTGGGTTAAGCTGTGAAAAGTCTGTGTAGCAGTGTGGCCAGTGGGAATTATAACAAGGGTATCCAAGGATGCCAGCTTAGTGGAACTGAATCTGAGGAGCTGCTAAAACACTGCAGTATTTTCAGATTTGATTAGACCCAGCAGTCCTTTGGTATCGAAGGCACTACCTTGGGACAGCACAGGCAAAGTCATTTCAGGTTGTTTGCTGATCAGCAGTGGGACAGGGGTAGGGACAAGGGACAGCCACTGGCAGGGTACCGATCCAGTCAGAGAGGTGAGGCTGACAGAAGTTGCAAGTGCAACTCTCAGACAACATAAAATATAAGAAAAGGCTCTGGGGGTTTGTACGATTAGTAAAACCTGAGACAAAAACAAATTTCATGTGAACTAGAAGGATATTTTTTTTTCTGATTTAGCAGTTTGGTTTTGTCCTCTAAATTACCTTCTAAGTTATCTTAGCTCTTGTATAACAGGAAATATATATGCATGGAGAAATTAATCTGCAGCCTTTTCAGAGAAGAAAAGTATTGTTTTCCATGTTTCTATTAATGAACCTTGAAGAAGTTCTGGAGGCCAGGAAGTGCCATGTTTTGCTTTTTTAATAAGCAGTAATTAAAACAGTAGAATGCAAGACTATTTTTTTTTTTTTAAATTTGGGTAATTTCTATGGGGATTAATAAGCTTTTGAGTGCCTGCAGTATAGGAATTTTTGTTTCCTACTAAATTACAGGCTGTCTCTTTTTTGCTTCCTAAACCTAACATTTCTTTCACTCTTTTAAGTTTTAAATTTTTCTAATTTTTTAAAGCATCGTCAATCAACAAATCCCCCACTGATGGAATTTTTGTAAAATGCATAGTGTGCCCAGGCTTCAGAAACTCCAAACAAGACTCAGATGAATTTTAGCTGGATGTGGAGATACAGGAAAAGGTTAAGACAGGAGACAAAATGAAGAGCTATAAGGTGAGGGGGAGAGAAAATGACAGTCTGCAGTGGGAAAAGATGTAAAACTTTTATAATTGTCAGAGACTTCTGGGAAAGATTTTCACTGCTGGTTTCTATGGACAGTATTCACTTCTCTCTGAAAATCAAGATTCTTGATTGGCCTATGAGAGAAGCTAACATAATGCACAGTATAGCTGTCCTGTGTACTCTCTCCTACTATCTCCTTTTACCAGTTAGCTTAGTACCCCTTATGGGTTCCTTATTATTATTTATTTTCTGTTCCTTGTCTCTCCTTATGTTTTCCTCACTTACTTTGCTTTACTTCTAGTGACTGTGGAGCCTTTTATCTTTTCTGCTAGCAAAATATCCTTTTTTAATACATTTTATATAAAACCCTTTTGTTCTGGGGGGTTTTCCTTTCCTTTCCCAGAAGTTGAAATTGGATATGATTACGATGCAGGTCTTCTAAACAACCAGATTTGTTCTGAGCCAAATAAAGTACTTTCCAAAATCAGCCAGCAGATCATTTCTCAGCCTGTCATTACTTTCACATCTGCTGCTGCTGATAGAATCTTCTGCATTGAAAATGTATGCTTGAAATGAGCACTGCACACAAATGGCAGGACATAAAGAAATATAATGAATGTAAATGAACAATAAAACCCTCTTTCAAATGCCATTTGTGGGCTCAATCTTGCAAGTTGCTCGGAAGTTTCAGAGAATATAAAGGGCAATCCATACCTCTGAGGGAGTAGTAAGGACCTTAGCAGACCAAGATCTGTAAGACTGTGACATTCCCTTCAAAAGTTACTGTAAGAAAAAATCTTCCTAATGCCAAGATAGAGGTCTGACAGAAGAGAGGAAAAGCATACAGGCTTATTGTGATGTGAAAACACAGCTCTAGCCTACTAAAATTCAGTAATTCATTGGAAAGGTCAGCCACCTACTGTTGACATTTCAAATGTCATTTTTAATTTCCAAAATAGTAAAAAAGTGAATTTTTGACTCTCAAACTGATTTTTGAGCAAAGTATAAATCAGTGGACAAGCCTGTCACCAAACCCAAAGCTCTATAACAAATTTGAATTCTATCAGAAGTCCAAAATCCTATCTAATAATGTGTGGGCACTTCTTGTTGCAAAAGTGGGGTGGTACCATCATGGTACCATTCCCTGCTGTAAGGAGACTGGGTCAGTATTCTGGACTATTTGTATCTCTTCTGCAAAGCTGACATATCTCAGCTCATCTGCTTCCCATGCTGTACTTCTTTTAGTCTATTATATTCTTTACTGTGAAGTCAAACCATGAATACAGCTGTTTTGTATGTTTTCTGTCTCAGCACTAGTTGGTTCATAAATCATGATAATAAGAGGTGTATCAATATCTTATTCTGCATTAGTTGTTCTGTCAGAAGTATTTACTTCTGTCTGTGTTTAGTATTGCCAGAATTTAACTCTGAGGATAGTATAGTCCATGTTTGCTGTCTGCTTCAGTCTTACTTTTTTGTGAAACAAGTTTTAAGACAGCTTTACTAATATGTTAAGAAAAAAAGCAGAGTATTATTTACCCAACAAGTTCCATTGCTTCTTGGTGTTGGCGACTGATTTTTGAGTCAGGCCAAATGTTTTCCAATATAAAGGTCTATCAAGACCACCATCTTTTTGTCCTATCTGAAAAATAAGAGTTTTAATATCCTTATTTTTATAAATTAATTTTATCAATTCCATTCTAATAAAATATTTTTCAAAAATAATATGCTAAATGGATTGCAGGTGTCAGTTTTGTCCCATATACCATAGCTCTGGTATTATTTCAATTGATTCTTGTCTCAATTTTTCAGATGCCAAACTTCTAGAAATAATTTCTTGAAGAGATCTCTAATGCACATCCCATCTCTCCCTTCCCCCTCCCCCAGTTATAATCAGCCTGACTGAAGTCTAACTAGTTCAGCAACAAAGTTTGGGCCCTTTTTTAATAAGACTGTGAATGTGACTGCTCAATAACTATGTGATGCTTTTAAAGGAAGTTCTCAGGATCAGAAGTTCTCTGCCTGTAGTGTAAGCAATTATTTATATGAGACTAAAAAGTCCATCAGGTTTAATTTATTGTCTGCCTGAAAAAACTTCCCATGCTACCATACAGTATTAATTCAAATGATAGAGTTCTATATAGGCTACCTAAAAGTCTGTCAGATGGAAGAAGCTGACTGACAGGAGAATATCTTGAGCCATGGAAATATGTGAAGGAGTGATACTGGACAAAAAGTTGTTCTGTGAGGTCCTTCCTTGGTTCTCTTCCTGAGCTACCAGGTGACACCAGACAAGAAGGAATAATCTATACATAAAGGGAGAAGGCCACAGAAGCAATCTTTAGACTTGCATTTTCATATTTCTATACTTGAGTTGTTACATTATTTTCATTCCTTCAGCATATCATAAAGCCCATCTGGATGATTTGAAAGACTTGTTTTCCATTTTGAATATTAACAGGACTCATTTAGTAGTGGTGATACTTTGCTATCAAATTATAAGCAGCAAAATGTGACTGAGTGGTCTAGATCCTCTATCCTGCCCTTCTTTGTTACTGAAAATTTAGAGATTCATGTAGAAGAAAAGCCAGTAGGAGTCAAACTGAGTTTGTGGGCTTTAAATTACAGTGAGCAAGTGTTAAAAGAGCAAAACAGAAATAAGCTTTGGAAAATAAATAAAGTCTCTCCAGAGGCAGTGATGGTATCTCTAATTAGTAGTACTGGCCATGGCACTTATTTTTAGGGAAGGATACATGCTGCCTTTATCCCTACTTAGCATAATAAAAGAGAAGGAACCTAGGATTTTATTAGTCACTTACTGTAGCTCAGAATTATTTATGAAGACTAGCCATTTGATGACTGGAGGAATATCAATAGGAGGAAAAGAAACCAGCATGTGGCTGCTAGGGCATCTCCTTCTCCTAGACCTTTTTATAAAGAACTATGCATGAAAAATGTATGCAAGTAAATGAAGAATGCACTCAGAAGATCCCAACAGTAAAAGGTTAGTCTACTATTTTAAGTGACTACTCTATACTTTCTCCTTCCAGGCTAAGTATTGCTGGAGATTCCAATGCAAATGTGGCTGCCTTTTAAAGACAGTGTTACTTTGCTTGTGTACAAGATGGCTGAGCTAAGGTTGCAGAGAACATTTGAATTCTGGCATTCCCTGTCTTATCTATACCAAATTTAGAAACCTTTGATGTCCCAGTATGTTGTTGTACATTAGTTCATATACAGAAAACAAAGCTTTCCTTCCTGCATTTTTCAGTCTATGCTGTTATGTAAACTGACCTCTGAACGGGTTGCCTATCACCAGGTAGCCAAGACAGCTAACAATTTTTGCAGTTTAGGGTAACAGGCTCATAGACTTTATGGATTTCTGCAAGAACACATCTGCAGTTAATTACAGATGCTGTTTCTTGCCCTTTCCCCTGACTCTTATCTAATCTTTGCTACCCTAACCTCTAACTGCTGTTTCTTCACCTTTCCTGTACTGTTGCATTTCCATTTCTTACTAGGGGATTATATCCACATTTGGCCTCCTAGTGCCTGCACCACAACATGGGCAGTTCTGAGGAAAAACACACTGAAACGGGCTAGCATCTGGTTATTGTCCATACTTATTTATCAGATGGACTTAAATGTAAACAGTACCTGGAAAGTTTTTCTGTATAGGTTCACAGGAAGATAGGAGATACCACTGCTGAAATATTGTAAAACTGTATTTTAGTCTTAGTTTTTTTTTGGTATTTACACTTAGGAACACTTATATAACTCTGTATTGTTAAATATTGCCCTGTTGTATAATGAAATAGATTTGCCCCAGAAAGTTTATTGTATATGATGTGACTTATTCAGATTTTTCAGACCTTAGGTCTTCGAAGATAATGAAAGACAACATTCCAAGTCTAGGATATCTATATAAGGTTCTCTCTGCTTTGGCTTTGAACCTCACAATTTTGCAACTAGAAGACGTACAAGATGTTCCCATTCTGAGATATGAATTTTATTAATCTTTTTAAATGTCTTGCTTCCTGCTAAAACCATACTTTTGCCTGGCTCATTACCAGTAGACATAGCCTTTAATTTCTAACATCAAAACTCAGAAGTGATTCTGATCCTATACAAGGAACAGCCAAGGGAATAAACCACCATACCATATAGGCTTGAAACTTACCTTGAAACTTATCTTACCTGTAGTCTTGATGTCTTTACTGCTTTTCTGGAGACATATTTTTAAAATAAAACTACCTTTCTTCTTCATGCTTGTATTTATAACCTCAATTCACACTGAAAGTATTTGGTGTTCCTGCTGACATCTATTCCATCAAAAATATTTTAATGTAATTTCAAGGGTAACAATGTGGTACTAATCTCTTTAAAGAACGGAAATGCTTTACAGACTGAAGTGGGATGCACACATTGATATACATCCCACTTCAGTCTGTACAGCATTTCCTTTTCTGAAAATGCAATAGATTCAAAATAGATTCTAGTATCCAGAAGATTTACACCAACTTAAATTCTTGGTTCTTCCCCAGCTAATGCTGCCTTCTAAACTTCTAGAAGTCTTTTAATAAGAAACAATCAAAGCAAAATATAATATTTTTAAGAAAGGGAAAAAGACCTGGGGAACTACAGGACAGTCAATCTCACCTCTGTGCCTGGTGAGGTCATTGATCAGATTCCCCTGGAAACTGTGCTAAAGCACATGAGAAACAGTGCAATGATTTCTGACAGCCACAATGGCTTCACTAAGGGCAAACCATGCCTGAAAAATGTGGCAGCCTTCTATAACAGGTTTAAGGGATTGGTGAATGGGGGAAGAGCAACTGATATCATCTACCTGGACTTGTGAAAAATATTTGATACTGTCCCATATGACATCCTTGTCTCTAAAATGGAGATACACAGAATGGATAGGCAGACCTAATGGATAAGGATTTGGCTGGATGCTGTCCCATTGAACACCAAAAATGTTGTGTTCAATGGCTCAATGCCCAATGTACCAGTGATAACAGCATCCTCAGGAGTGCATATTGGGACCAGGATTATTTAATATCTTTTTTTGGGTACATGGTGTCATGGTTTGACACGGGAAGAGAATTTTTTTTTGGAAGGAAGAGGTCTATCCAGTCAGGGGTCAGGTTTAGATACTGACACTTGGGGTGAGCAACTGAAGGTGGACACGCCTCTGAGAACACAGAGGGGTTAAAAGCGGAATTCCCAGGAGGACTCGTCCTTCTTTAGTTCTGGTCATCGCATGGTACGGACCTCTCCCCTGCCCAGCCCGGGCTGGGTGGGGGAGGGGAGCCATGCGGCCTGTGGAGGTAGGCTCAAGGGTGGAGGGGCTGGAACCAGACCTGGCCCCCTGCAGATGGAAGGGTGGAGAAATCTGGGATGTCTCTGTTCTCCCCAGAGTCTCTCTCTCTCCCAAGAGAGAAAAAGAGACGGCGGTGGTTTTATCAGCAGTTCGCCGCGGGGAAAGAGAAGAGTGGGGGGGCCGCAAGGTGCCCAGCCGGGCTGTGGGAGCTGGAGCCTGAGCAGCGAGCCATCCTTGGGAGTTGGGACTTTTAACCCTTCCTGAGAAATGAAAGCTTTGTAAAATTTTCTCCTCCTTAGTTTGAAAAAAGAGAGGAAGAGAGACAGCCTGAAACCTCAGATGTTCAGAGAAGAAGGTTGGGGGGAGATGATAGAGTGGCTTTTGGCTGGACTCTGCTTGTTTACCATAGACTGAACCACTCTTTCTTTCAAGAGAGACTGCATTTTAAGGGGATGCATTGGTGAGCCAAGAGACCTTCTTCAGCAACTACCAGTTTTGGAGTGGACAGAGAGAGAGCTGAGGAGGGTGTGAAGATGCCCTCCATCTTCAGAGAAACAGAGAAGGCGATCTCTGTCTTTTGGACCCTCGGCCCCAGGGGAAAATGGGGGAGACTCTAGTCCCGAATTGTGATACTGGACTGTTGTTCCTGGTGGTCCTTGGCAAAGCATCCTTAAAGGGGCCCTATAAGCAGTCTCTGTCCATGCACGGTGGTGAGAGAGCACTGTGACATGGAGAGGAGAATGTCACACTGGCCGGTGTGTCTGGGCGGTGCCACATGTGACATTGGAAACACAAGAAGTAGCAGCTGTGTTTCCTGGAGGTCTATAGTGCAAGGGGGACTCCTCTCTTCCCCGATAGACTCAGTATTGATTATATCGAAGAGTGAAACCTTGATTAAAGATCCAAATGGGTCTCGCTGAGATTTAGTAGAGTTGGGTGGAGGGAAGAGAAATGTTTTAGAAGGTTTTAATTTCGAATTTTGTGTGGTTTTTTTTCTTTCCTTTCTTTTCCTTTTATAATAGTAGTAGTAGTAGTGTAATAAAGTTTTTCCTTTGTTATTAAGTTTGGCCTGCTTTGCTCTGTTCTTGATCACATTTCACAGCATTTAATTAATAAGTTATATTTTCATGGGGCGCTGGCATTGTGCCAGCGTCAAACCGTGACACATGGACAGCAGGTTTGAGAGCACCCTCAGTGAGTTTGTGGATGACATCAAGCTGTGTGGTGTGGTCTACATGCTTGTGGGAAGAGATGCTTGCCAGGATCTTGAAAGGCTTGAGAGGTGGGCCTGTGAGAACCTCATGAACTTCTACAAGGCCAAATGCAAGGTCCTGCAGCTGGATCAGGGCAATCCCAAATATGGATACAGGCTGGGCAGCAAGCGGATTCAAAGCAGCACCATAGAGAGGATATGGGGTTTATTGGTAGTTGAAAAGCTCAGCATGAGCCTCAATGTGTGCTTGCAGCCCAGAGAGACAACTGCATCAAAAACAGTGTGACTAGCAGGGTGAGGTATGGGATTCTCCCCCTTCACTATTGAGTCTGCCCTCAATAGACTCCACCTGGGGTGCTGCATCCAGCTCCGGGATCCCCAACATAAAAAAGTCATGGACCTGTTGGAGAGAGTCCAGGGGAAGGCCACAAAGATGTTCAGATGGATGGAACACTCCTGTAAAGACAGGCTGAGAGATGAGAGAGTTGGGGTTGGGCAGCATGGAGAAGGTAAGGCTTCAAGGAGACCTCCTAACATCCTTCTGTACCTAAAGGGACTTGCAATCTGGGAAAGGGTTTTTTTACAAGGGCATGGAGTGACAGGACAAGAGGTGATGGCTTTAAACTGTAGGAGGGTCAGTTTAGATCAGATGTTATGAAGAAGTTCTTCACTGACAGAGGTAGTGAGGCACTTACAGATGTTGCCTAGGGAAGCTGTGGAAGTCCTGTCCCTGTAAATGCTCAAGGCCGGATTGGATGGGTCTTTGAGCAACCTGGCCCAGTGGAAGGGTACCTACCCTCAGCAGCGGGGGACTGGAACAAATTATCTTTTAAGTTCCTTCCAACCCAGACTATCTTTTGATTGGCTGATTCATTGTTTGGCTAATTTGTTAACAAGTAGATACTTCCTACAGATTTGAAAATCAATTTGGAAGAATAGTAATGTGTTTTGCACTTCCTAGTAATTTATAGTCTGTTTGAACTATTCAATAATAAGTAGCAAGCCCTTTAAAAACATACACATTGAAAGATGAGTCACCTTTGCATTTTGCTCGATTGTTCTTTTCCAGTCATGTTAACAAGCAGATGGTTATCCTGACAGTATAGCATCAGCTTCTGTGTAGTTTTTCCAGCTGGAGGCACAACTGTGTATTTCACCTAGGGCTGAATATTGAATATGTATTTCACCATATTGAATGTACACACATCATACATTAGCTAATTTGGCCTAATTTAGTTCAATGTTCACAGAATCACAGAATCATTTAGGTTGGAAAAGACCTCTAAGATCATCAAGACCAACCTTTTACCGAACACATCAACTACACCACATCACTAAGTGCCACATCCAGTCATTTCTTGAACACTTACAGGGTTGGTTACTCTACCACTTCTCAGGGCAGCTTTTGCTAAAGCTGGAAAACCCTTTCCATTAAGAAATTCTTCCTGATGGCTCTGGCATGGCAGGACAGTGTGGACAGTGTGGACAGCTATGCTGGGTACATGAGGCCAATCACTGCTCTGGTCCTGCTGGCCACACTATTGCTGACACAGAACAGGATGCCATTGGCCTTCTTGGCCACCTTGGGCACAGCTGGATCATGTTCAACTGCTGTCAGCCAGCACCACCAGGTCCTTTTCCACTGGGCAGATCTCCAGTCATTCTTCCCACAACCTGTAGCACTTCCTGGGGCTGTTGTGACCTGCCACTTTGCCCTATTGAACCTCATCCCTTTGGCCTCATCCTTTCAGTCTTACCTGTCCAGATTGTTTGCAGAGCCTTCCTACCCTCCAGCACATCAACCCTCCCACTCAACTTAGTATTGTCTTCAAACTTGGTGAAGGTGTACTCAATGCCCTCATCCAGTTGATCAACAAAGATATTAAACAGGACTAACACCAATGCTGGCCCCTGTAGAATCCCAATAGTAACTGGACTCCAAGTGAAGCACCATTCACCACCACTCGCTTTTACATAGCGAAGAGAGAACCCATCCAAGTCAAAGGCTGCCAGCTTTTCCAAGAGATTGCCACATTATCCAAGGCTTTGCTGAAATCCAGGTATTGTTATGTTTACCTGAATTTCATTTTGGTTTTACATGGCTTGGTTTTCTTTGATCAGGGGCTAGCTTTCACTAAAAGAGGAGGAAGCATAAAGGCAATATCAGATTAATAACGGACTTGAAAGATACTGAGATTAAGCAGACAGTGGAAAGAGGAACTGATTGGAAAGGGAAAAAGGAAATTAAGTCTGTGTTTCAGAGTTCAGTAATAAATAAAGGAGTGCCAAAAGTCAGGTTTGCAGAGGAATTAAAATGAGAACCACTATTTCTCCAAATGTATGCATAAAATAAGACAAAAATAGAAAGAAATAGTGGGACTGCTACGTAGTGGGGATTAGGCAGAAATTAAAGTAAATCCTTATTTGTCTTGAATTTCAGTAAAGATAATAATGGATTGCATGGAACAAAACTAAAATGGCCCATAAGGCAGAGAGAACAAAGGCAAAATGAAGACATAAGGCATAACAAAAAATAGGCAATTTCAAGGCAGGTGGATCATAAAAAAAATTAACTCTGGAAAAGGTTTGTCCTGCTGGGAGAATAAAGGGCTTCAGGAGAACCTAACAGCAGCCTCCTTGAACTTATGTGGATTTACTGAGAAGACAGAGATTGCACTCTTTATGGAACTAACACAGCCAGAGGAGATCAACCTAGTCTGACTTTAGAACTGACCCTTCTCTGAGCAGGGTGGGACTAGGGACCTCTTAGGGGTCCCTTCCAACTTGAATGAATCAGTGTGAAAACATTGCCCCAAAATAAAATGAGGCCTGATAAAGCACAATCACCCATCTCAGATTATGTATGAGATGAGACTGAAGGAGGAAATGTAAAGATATTTAATGGCTCAAGAGCAAATAAATATGCACACATTAACCTTGAGTCAATTCAGTCTGAATTAAAAGATTTCTGTTACGGTCATGAAGATTTTGGAACCACATTCCAAATGGCCTAAACTTGTTTGGTCTTGCAACTTCCTATATGGAAAGAATTACAGTATGTGTCTTCCTGCCATAGCATGTAATTCCAGGTCTGTGGCTAGGCTGATCTTCACAAGACACATCTTTTTCCTAAGAAAACTCTTTTGTTGTGCCCTACTCTTGAATACCCAGGGGTCTCTAAAGTTTGTTTTAAAAACTTGACACAACAGACTTTTTTAACATCCTCCCTCTGTGGGCAAGCAGTTGTAGATGTTATTAAGAGGTAAGCAGAAGAAACCCATGCATCCACCAAATAGAAAAAGAAATCTTGTTTCTGCCAGTCATCCTCTGTTCACACTCATCATACTCAGTTGAGTAGATCTTTGAGATGCAGGGGCTATTGATCCATTGTAGTTAATGTTCAAGGATTCATTCCTATATGGTTGTTATTAAAAAGGTTTGTATTAATGTCCTTCCTTTAGAATTGAAATTAAGTATAATAATTTTGAGAGTTCTTTAATGAAATACTGTTGTGTTTTCTTCCTACTGATAAGAATGTTTTCTAGGCTCTTAAATTCAGCTCTGCAAAAAATAAAAGTTGTGTGTGAACACTTCTAAAGTTCTAGATCATTTAAGGCAAGAGTTTCAAAACTTGAGATAAATGCTATCAAAAGATAAGGGGGGAGAGAGATTGAGAATAAATTTGAGTCTTTTTATAGAATTATTATTTTCATATTTCTGTGGTATACTTACATTTGGAGCAATTTTTTTAAAGAACAAACCTAAACCATCTGGTAGCATAATACTTGGTTAGTGCTTCATATCTATGTACTGGATGCACAGAAAAGCTTTGGTTTACAAAATGTCTTTCTGAGGCAAATTAGATGCACAATGTATAATTCATGGCTGTATGTCTTGGCATTGCATGGCAGTCTTGATTCTGATCTTAGAGCCGTTTTCTTTTTCAGAAGATTATGACTCTTTAGGAGCATGATTACAGTTAAGTGCTCGGATGAGTGTCAGATATAATGAGAGCTTGTATCTCTGTCTTATGTCTCTGTTCTGAGCATGTTGTTTTATGGCAGCCACAGGCTGGGGCCCTCATGCCAGTAATCCAGTAATGAAGTGTGGATGAGTGGAATTATCAGTATGCCTGGAGAAAAACAGTGAAATTTGAGAGGAGTTTGTTCTAATCTTTGGACAATTATTTTAAAAAAAGAAAAAAAAAAGCTTTAATTGAGGTAAAAAAACATAACTTTAAAGATTTTAGAAAAACTTTTTAGAAAAACATGGCAATTGTCAGCCATATTTCTTGGGTTGATGGGTTATGCACCTGTTTCATACCATTCACTAACCCCCTTACATTTGCTTTAGTCTGAGAACAGATATGGGACTTGGAATGGTTGCAGAGGTACATTTTAGGGCCACTGTGTTTTACATGTGAAGTGCCTCATGTCTGGCAGATCAATGGCGGGAATGATTCCCTTCAGGGTGCTTTTAGGTTGATCCTAAGACTAACTTCAGTGACTGTTGACACAACACTGAAGTAGTCCCATCTGTTCAAAAAAATGTAATGCCCTTCACCATTGAGAGAAGTGCATGTTTACCCCGAAGATGCATTTCTAGGACTATTTATTTTCTCAGTGATTCTCATTGTAGTTCCAGTCTTGATTTCTCTCCTCTCTAGATTCTTTCTCATTATGTCTGTTTAACCCAGTGATAGAAACATCTTCTGTAACAAATGTTGTGTTTATGCATTCTCTTGGATTATTAATTGAGATGTTTCATAAAATAAATCGAACCTCTGAAAAATGCAGTAGTCTAGCAGATTAATATCCAGACTCAACATATAGCAATGTCATTCAATATCTTTTGTCATCAGCTGAAATGACATGGCTTACATTACTTCCTAATTGTCCATAACATTTCTTATTTTTCTCATTATAGTTACCTTAAAAAGCAGCCTGGTGACTGAGATAGTTCAGAATCATCAGTAATCTAACCTTCTTCTGGAAAGGTTGCACAATGACAACCCCATATATCCTTTATTTAAATTATGGGAAATATGATAAAAGCAGCAGTAAAAATGTTTTTGCGTCAGAGCTATTCCCACCTCTTAGATATGAACATCCTTGAGGGGCAATTTCCCAAGCCTACTTAGTCTTTGGCTTCTGTTATAAAATTACTTACAGGACTGAAAAATAGCTTATAAATAAATAGCGTATAAAATAATATTGAGATACACAGCTTGTACATGAAGTCATAAATACCTTTCCCACATATTAATAAAAACCTTTGAAGCCATCAAAGTTTGGTAAGACATAACCTTGTTCTTTTAACACTAAAATTTTTTTCTGTTAGCTTTATCCCTTTTAATGTTGTATGCAAATGCTATTATATATCCTCCTTATTTTCCATTTTTATTTGTGGCAATCCTTGGGACATATTTTTTTTCCTATTTCTATAGCATTTAGAAAAATGAGTCTCAGGATGCTGGCTGGGATTTCTCTTCTAGTAGAAGAGATTTCACAGCATGCAATATGTAATTACTTTTCTAAGATGTATCAAAGGAAAAAAAGTCTTACATTATATGGCAAATATGAAAGAATATACCCAAAAGGGACCATCTTTTTCATCCTCTTGCCTCAACTGTTCCTGACAGTTATTTAAAATCCTGGTAAATACCTCCAATGATGGAAATCTCCCAGCCTCGATTTAATTTAGTACTTAGCTGTCTTTACAGTTAAAAGTTTTACTAATGTATAATCAAACTTAAGGCTTCAATTTAAGCCTCTTACTCCATGTTCTATCCCCAGTGGACATTAACAACAAGTTATTCATTCCTTATGTGCAACATGCATGTAAATGTACAAGGCTGTTAATGCTTCTCTTACCGTAAGCCTTCCAAAGTGCCTTTTCTCTTCATACACTGCATTATCTGTAATTGGTCTCTTTCTCATCTAATGTTTATACATTTTGGGCAACAAAGAAATGGTCTCCTAAATTCCCTATATATGGCATTTCTACATTTGATAACTTAATTAATGCCCTAATTCTAAACTCATAATTTTTATTATAAATATCTAAATCCTGAATTTGTAAATAATTGTTAATAAAGCTTGAATGTCTTTGCTTTTTTTCACCTTTCACATTATGATTAGTCTTCATGAGATGATGTTGTCTTCAAAGGAAATTCTAGTTATACAATTATGGAAGCCAAGCACCCTGAAATTACTTGGGTTAGCAAGTGGATATGTTAGCTATACTTGTGTACATCCCATCCCACTGGTAGATTTATCTTTGTTTAATGAGATCAGAATCTTGAATAGAGCTTAAAAAACCCCTTTTTTTTAAACTTCAATTAACAACTTTATTACTTCAATTAATGCTAAGTCAGCCACTATAATGGGAAGTGGGTATTTGTCAATAATTCTAAATTCAGCGCAGTGAACTATTAAATATTAATCTCTGTAAAAAAGCTGCCTAATGTTGATAGACATCCATGCCACTTATATTGTCCTTGTCCCGTGTCCAGGGCAACACCAACTGTGTACTAAAAATTAATCACTTAAAAATTTATACTTATTTAATGGAGCAATAATACATTCACTTACAAATCTATAAATTTAAAATGTTTTTTCTTACTTGGGACATTAATGAGGTGCATGGAATTAAGTAGATCAATCTGACTCTCTAGGTATGCAAAAAAGCAGCTGTAGTGATTTAACCCACTCAAAGTTTAGAAAATCTATATTAAACCATAATTTACCAGGTTTAATGACTCACAGGTTTGTGGATGTTACTTACTGCTCATGAAAGCACATATGGATACTGAGTCCGCTTTTAGGGTCTCAAGAGTGAAAACAGTGATAGACTTGAGTAAATTCATCTGGCTGGGATCTGGAGCAGTTATCCCATGAGGAGGTGCTGAGGAACCAGGGCTTGTTCAGCCTGGAGGAGTGGCTCCAGGGTGCCCTGGAGCAGTGCCCACCCCTACCCTGACACCTGTGAGAAGATGGAACTAGGCTCTTCACAGTACATAAGGTGAAATAAGAGAGGATCAGGCTGTAAGAGGGGTGGGAATCACCCAGAGGACAGTCCAGAAGTGGAGCACCTTTCCTAGAAATGTAGTTCAATCTCCATCCTTTTAGTATATAAAGACAAAACTGGAGAAATACCTGAGGAGCCTGACCTGACCCTATGTCTGACCTTGTTCTGACGTCCCTTTCATCCTGAATCATTATGTGAATATAAACTATAGACAATTTAGTCACTGTACTTTTTAAACTTATTTGAAAATACTATGGAAATGCAGTTGCTCAGTGTCAATTGTGCATGTTTTCTACATTTACTTGTGGTTGAGCTTAAATATTCCTTATTACTGATTTTGGGGTTTTTGGGGTGGTTTTTTTGGGGTTTTTTTTTTGGTTTTTTTTGTTTTTCTGGTTTTTTTTTTTTTTTTTGGTGATAATGCAATTACTTTTAGAGTCTTCGTTAGAGATTAGGACATGTCAAAGAATTCATTGCAGCATTTCAGCACATCTTCTGGGATGGTGAAAGATAAATTGTTAAAGCCGTCATAAACAATTGTATTTTCTCTCCATCTCAGTAACTGATTCTTTGTATGATTCTAAAAAGCGCAGTTCCGTGGGTCTTTTAGCAGCTGGGTATCATTCATTTCTGAATACTTAAATTGACTAATTTGCAGAAGCCCTAACACATAAACCCTAAAGTTAACCAGAACTGAGTTAAACCTATGAGTTTATTCAGAGAAGGGTTCTATAAAAGCATACATTTGATGATACGTACCAGTCTTAATTTTCATTACTGTAAAACGAAAACCAAAATCCCAGATGACATTGGAGAAAGGTTGATATCAGTGTTTCACTTTCCTATGAAACTTGGAAGAAATAAAAAGATATATATGGAGCAAGTTGTCATTGGATTCATTGGATGATACAGGGACTTTGTGGAAACAAATTTATATCACAATGTCATACTGTGTGCAAAATGCATAATAGTGAATCAACCTGCCTACTTTTATTTATTTTTGCAATCTTAAAATTTTTGAAGGGGTTTAGGATTATTTGCTATTTTTACAAAAATTATTTGAGGCTTTACTAAGTTGCACAGTTTGATTAGAATTCCATTATATGATCTAAACACGGGAAAACCTAATATAAATTTAGGAAACTGGTATTTGGATTGGACAAGGGAGACTTTGCTCCATTTTCACAGCACTGAAAGAAAGCTTCCTAATAACCACATTCAAAACTTCTTTTTCCTTTGCTCTCTATTTTAGCTTTTTTCACACGAATAGAGATTGAGAGACTCATACCTCATTGATATCCACATCACTATTTTACAAGTGAATTCATTGTATTGTCTTTCACTTCAGTGCACATCTCATATATTTCTCCAGCAGAATACACAACTCTCTCTAAAGGAGAACAGCATAGCAAACTAAAAAAAAAAAACCACAAACAACAGAAGCCATCACTAGCCACACACCACAGGTCATTATTACTGTTGCTTTGCTATCATCTTGTTTTTCTCTGTCTTGTCTCTCCTCCTGGGTGGAGAGGGTTTTTTTTTTATTTACTGAGGAAAACATTTCTATATTCGACATTCTTGTGATGTTTTTTTCTCCTCAGTTATGAACCAAAAAACCATCTGTCCAACAGTGGTGAAAGGCATGCTTGAAACAATATCCTTAAGGGAAGAAAGTTTGCAGAAAGTTTTCTTCTAGAAAAGAGGGTCTACAGACCCTCTGCATATATTCTGCATACCTATAATCTGCTATCCTTCCATTCTCTTATATCTAACTCAAAACTTTTAAAATAGTTTGTATAATTGAGCTCTTACTTGTTGCTTTATACTTTTGGTCAACTTGGTTTCATTGCTAGAAATGAAGGTTTTGAAATTCTGCAGCAAAATAATCAGACATTTTTGTATGTTGTTTATATAGTGAGCAGAAGTCATACCCAGTGTCTCTTGGCTGAGATATTTATCTTAGTAAATGTGTATTGAGACTGTGCTACCAGACAAGTACAGTCATACTTTAATTTTTCAAAGGGGTGTTTCCACCTAATGTAGCAGTCAAAAATTATTTTCCATCAGAAAGTTGCTTTCTCTGCATTTACAAAATCTGTTTTTAGCTTTAAACCAACCAGTAAGAGTATGCACTTATCTGTTTACATTATGTCACCTTGAATCTTTTCTCCCTGACAATTCAATGCAATCTGCTTTTCTGTTTCTTGTGGAAAGGAGAGCCATACAAATACATATCACTCAGTGATGGGTTTCTCCAGAATGTTTACCCAGCAGTAATATTCCCTTCAAAGTGCAATGCTAGTTTAATGTTTTTCCATTACTGAATTCACCAATTACCTAGGAAGCAATTCAGGGCTAACATAAGGTATTAGGACTAATCTTGTTAATTTGAGTTTATGGAGATATAAGTCAGGGGCCTGACCCCACACCAATATTGAAAATAAGTCATAGAAGTCAGACAGTTTGCAACTCATTATTGTGCCTAGGCTGTAAAATGATCCCTTCTCAGTATTTCTTTGGGAATAACCACTCCCAAGGAGGATGAATAGAGGTGGAACTCCTAGCCTTGTTCCTTCCTTTGCTGAAATAAGGGCTGATGCACCATGTATAAGCATTCATGTGGAAATGCTGGACGAATGAAAAGTAAAGATAAAGGGAAAACCCATAACATGATATGTCAGTCCCTGGGGAGGGCACAATCTTTAAGGCACATTCACCTCTGAGGTTTTTCAGATGAGTTGAGAGATGATACCAGCTGATAAACTAACATTCTTCAGTTTTCATAACACTTTTCTAGTCCTATGCCAGTAAAAGCTATTCAATAGTTGGCAGCATGAAGCTGAAAGTAATTTGTCCCAAAGATAGTGGAAGGGAAAGAAGTAAACCAAACTAAAGTATGTTCTGCAGCTGGTTTTGTAGTAGACTTTTTTTAATAAGTAAATTTACAACACATATTTCAACATGTTTAACGCTGTAGGAAAGTGTACAGTAAAAAAAAATGGATGACAGGAGACTTTGTTTTGCATTTATTTGTCCTTCAGGACAACTCTTCAGTTTTTTGAAATAGCATATTGAGATAATTCTAGTGCTTTCCCATGCAATTGAGATCAAATTACTGAGATGCCTTCTATGTTTCTGAAAAATGTTACAAATCAGTAAAAAACATCTTCTTCTGATACCTTCCTACATTTTTTCTTCTTCATGATCTCAATCCCAATTATTAAAACTCTTTTATAATGAAATATTATTTCATAAGAATGGAATATTCCATATTATCAGGATAATTTGTATTCTTTCATATGGTTTCTATTGTCTTTGAAATGTTGTTTGAAATTATAGTATTCCTTTTTATTATACCAATAATTCCTGTACTTACACATCTATGTTTAAGCTCACTTCTACTTAGCTAAAAATAATTGTTTAAAAAATGGAAACTTTATGTAAGTATTACAATGTATATTGAAACCTTTTTAATCACACTGAAGACAAACCGTTATCGCGATCAGTCAGTCATTAGTATTATTCATGGAAGGTTCACAGTTTGTTCTTAAGAGGAACAACCATTAATTTTATTTACTCATGTTATACATGAATATATTTGTATATTTATCAAGAAGAAAATCGGAGATTGCTGTATTAGAAATATCTAGAAGACTGGTGCCATGACTCTTGCAGCAGTCATCTCGTCCAACTGCCTGATCACTTCAGCAAAAGGGTTGTTAATGACATTGTCCAAATATCTCATAAGCACCGACAGTCATGGGGCATCCACCACTTCTCCAGGAAGTCTGCTCCAATATCTTGGTAAAGATAAAAATATCTTGTTTCATAATGTCTTCCTCCCCTACTGAAACTTGCCATACATCCTGTTACTGGATAGAAAATCTCAGTATTTCCCTCTCCCCCTTCCCTCTGCAGGAAGCTGTAAAGAGCAATGAGGTCACTCTTTGCCTCCTTCTCTCCAAACTAGACAAGCATAAAGTCCTCAGCAAGTTCTTATAGGATAGTCTTTCCAGCTCTTTCGCCAGCTTCACTAACATTTTGCAGTTACTTTAACAGATCTTTTTAAACTGAAGGGCCCGGAACTACCCACTATACTTAGGGTGGGGCTACACCAACGCTGAATACAGTGGGATAATTCACCTCTTTTGACCAGCTGGTGATGCCATATTTAATGTACCCCAGGATGTGGTTTGCCTCTGGACCGCCAGGGCGCACACTGCTGGCTCACACTGAGCTGCTGCTGACCAGCAGCCCCAGCTCCCTACCTGCAGGGCTGCTCTCCAGCTGCTGTTCTCATAATTTATACTCTTTCCCAGCATTTCTGTGTTCTTGGTTCAGAGTCCATCATTTGAACAAGTCAAATTTTATCCCATTAACCACAGCCCAAAGCACCAATCTCTCTAAATCCTTCTCCCTCCAGGGCACATCCCTCTGCCTCCCTCTCCCTGCTTGAGGGCCTCCTGTCCCTCAAGAGAGTCAACACTACCTCCCAATTTGGGATTATCAGCAAACTTGTTAATGGTACATTCAACTCCTGCATCCAGATCACAGATAATCAGATTGAAAAGGTGTTCTGCATCTGAGGAACACCACCTGTCACCACTCTTCAGTCAGTTCTTCTACCAAAACACTGTGAATCCACACATCCCACAGCTGGACAACTTGTTCAGAAGGCTGCTGTGAGGGTCAGTATCAAAAGCCTTATTAAAATCTGGAAAAACTACATCTACCACTTTCCCCTTATCCTCTAGCAGGGTGACCTTATCCTAGAGGGATATCAAATTACTGAAACAGGACTTTTCCTCTGTGAACCCATGTTGACTGTACCTGGCGACTGCATTATTCTTTAAATAACTTCCATTAGTACTCAGTATGATCTCTGTAATTTTTCCAGGAGCTGAGGTTAGACTTAATATGTTGGTAGTTCCCTGTATCTTTTACAATGCTCTTCTAGTAAATAGGAATAGCATTGGCCAGCTTCCAGTCACTAGGGACCTCTCCAGACTCCCAAAACCTTCCACAGAGGATCGAGAGTAGTCCTGCTGTTACATCCTTCAGTAAACTGGAATGAGTCACTATGGGCTTGTGAAAATTTAGAAGATACAACTGGCCTCCTATTATTTCAATATCCACAATTATGTCCAGTGACAAGTGGTGTTTCTCAGAGGTTGGTATTGGGATAGGAGTTGGTTAATATCTTTATTACGGACATGGGCATTAGGGATTACATGTAGCCCAAGCTGAATGGTGTGTTTCATACCCTAGAGGGAGTGAGTTTCATACCCATAGGGACTTTAGGAATCCTGAGGGCTTTGGAGGTGGCCTGTGTACTCAGGGAGATGATGTGCCTATTTGTAGTCCCTTGTGCTTATCCTGATGTCTTTTGGTTAATTTGTATTACTTGGACGCCTCCTTTGGGCAGTTACAACCACCCGTGCCTCTTTTGGTGGCCACATTGCATATGGAATTACTTTATGTGGTATTTTCTGTATTTGTTGGATATTTCTTCTCTGTTTTGTTGCCCCCAGAAGCAGGTTTTGCCTATTTCCAAGGGTTATCCTGATAATGGCATGTAATGCTTATTGTTGAATCATTCATAGCTCTTAATTTTATTCTGTCCTGGCACTCACAAGGCTTATGCTGCTATCCTATGCCTCTACTCAAATCACATGGCTATTCTAGTGTGCCACTTCTTTCTGTACAGAGTAATTGCACATATCATAACTTACTGCTTTCCAGAAAGTAATTACAACAGGCATAATATGCAGTTTTTCAAAGCTAAACAAAACTAAAATAAATTAGGCGATAACAACCTGATTGTTCAATAATTACTAATAGAGAAAAACAAGTTGAAAGAAAGAACTTGGGAAACATAAGGAAGCCCAGAAGAACCAAGACAAACAGATTCTGGTTCTGAGCCCTTGCAGAGCATTAATACAGCATTCCTACAATCTTATTAGTGATGGGAACATTTTCTTACTGAGGTACAGGGAAATATGTTTCTTAGAAGATGGATTTAATTTCATGTTTGTAGCAGTTGAACTATACAATCAATAGGGAAAATAGTTTGAATGATATATTTAATGCTAAATATATATATATAACAACTGACATATTAATGAAATCAGTACACTTTTTAGAAGGAAGAATGAAATGTTG
This sequence comes from Taeniopygia guttata, assembly GCF_048771995.1. Classification (NCBI taxonomy): domain Eukaryota; kingdom Metazoa; phylum Chordata; class Aves; order Passeriformes; family Estrildidae; genus Taeniopygia; species Taeniopygia guttata. Next base: position 55,653,284 of record NC_133026.1, on the reverse strand, counting down.
GATATTGAAAGCATTTGCCTTTTTTATTTTTATCCAGTTACAAAATATAAAACCTGAAACATATTTTTACTGGTGAACAGAGATGAGTTACAAGGCTGGGTTCAGCTCCATGTGCAAATAGAATGCTGGGAAAGGAGTTTGTTCCTATTGTGGTATCCCAGACTTACAATGAGCCCTGCTGCTAGGAATGCTTGTATGAAAGTTACTACAGAAGATAATTGAGGTGTGATAGCAATAAACTGGAAAGGGTGCAAACTGAGTTAGTACATACAGATACACACCCACACATGCATATGTATATGTGCACATGATATATCTCTATATACAGAGCAGAAAGTCATTCTTCTGAGAGAAGTCCTAAATCTTCCAGCCATTTGCCTTTGCCAAGGCACCATAAATCTGTTTTTCTCAGATAACTCTATTTATGATTTTTTTATTAGCTCACATGATTAAAAACTACCAAATTTATGTATATTCATATATATTTATATATTCACACAATAATTGCTAAAAATTCACCAATTGAGACATATATCTGTCAAGTCTCTGTGTATGAAAGTATAGGATACTTCCATATACAGAAGGTTTTGACTAGCAAAGATGGTTTATTATGATAAGGACTAGAAAATTTACATGTTAACATAAAAGTGTTTTGTTGTCTTACAAACTGAATGATTTTGTACACTATGTTTGAATTTCAAAATCCAATTATTTAGGTTTCTAAGAAATATGATTAAGTAAAAAACAAAAAAACCCCAAAAAAACCCAAAAAACCCACACAAAACAAAACCTCTTACAAAATAGCTTAAAAATAAATCCAGAATTTGAGCCAAGAACTGAAACTGAAACAGACCCAAGGAATGCACCTATCTTTAGGTCTTTAAGAATAAAACTGTAGCTTACAGTGAATCTAAAGTACAAAACCCACACTTTAAGGTAAGACAGGTTGTCTTAGCAAAAAAATCTAGCTGTTTGCTATAGCTGTTTGCTAAGGCAGATAGTATCTGTTCCTAAGATCCCATAAACTCTTCTTCCCAGCAAAGTATTTATATATAAAAATTTATTGACTGTGTGATAATCAGTGAACTTCAAATGCTAGAGTCTGAGGCTGATCATTTTATAGGTGGGTTGTGCAACAAATGAGACTTTCCACAAAGCCTTACTATCACAGCAGTGTCTCTGTACTTTGGTACAGCTGCCTAATTGAAGATTTTAATTTATAACAATACTTGGCCTTAACAGAACCCAGAGTTTTCTGCAATTTCTCCAGTATTGAAATGATCCAAATTAATTTTTCATATCAATGAACTACAGAGTTTTCCCCAAGAGCTGCATTTGTTGCTGGAGAGGAGGATTTGGGACAGTAAGAAAAGGCAATTTCATATAATATTTTAAAATAGGCTTACTTGGTAAAGTTGAGAAACATTCAGAAACACTGTAGGCCAGACTGGAAGCTGAGGTGATAGATTGGGTGTGAACGGTGAAGGAGTCAAAACTGGGAATTGGAGACAGAGGGGCAAGTGGCTTCTTGGCTCAGCAGGTCACGGCTTCCCACTGCCCTGGGATTTGACAGGGACTCCCTGGCACCTAAGAATAAGCAGAAAAAGAAAAAAAAGGGAAAAATGCAGGGAGCTTTTCTTCTGAGAGGTCACGGGAAGTTTCCATCAAATTTAGATTGAGATTTTATCTGTTGCTGTGGTGTCTGCCCTCAGTCCATCCTCAGATGGACTCAGATCTTATCTCCTGTTACCCATCTCATTATGGTAATACCAGTCTATAAGGAAACACCCTTAAATGATGTACAGAAAAGTGTCCTGCAGAATAAAGAGAGGAATGGGGAGAAATATATAAATGTATATATTTAAAAGAATCTGAGAAAATTTATGTTCTGAATATTTTCAGTTTTCTTTAGCATTGTGTGAAATTAATATTTTCTATGCTTTCTATGCTTTCAAACTCAGGGAATGTAGGAAAATGTGGAAGGTGAGCCCCACTTCACCTTTCTTTTTCATTCTTCTTTGTCTGATTTCTCAAGAAAAGCAAATAGTCTGAAAATGAATAGATCTAGAAAACAAATTTGTAATCCAAAATCACAATCTGAAATATTTGTGTTTCCTAAGAAAGTAATATTAGTTTAAGTAAAATGCAACTTTTTGTTTCAATTCAAAGCACAAAATATTAACTCTAACATTATTACAGGCAGTAACTAAACCAACATTATCAACATGTTTCAAGCTTTGAAATTATTTTTATATTTATTTTTTTTCTCAGAAAAGTTTTCAAGAAGCCTTATTCCACTCAGACATATAGAACTATAAATGAAAATAATATCTTCTAAAAATTGTAGTGGAACGTGACAACAATTTTTTTCATTTGGATTCATATTTGTCTTTTTATACATGCCATTTACCTATAGATAATTCAAATAATAGTGTAGTATAATAAATATTCTGAGACCTGGAGAATTTACAAGGAAAGGGAGATTTTAATTATTTAATCTTCCGCTTCATGTTGATAAAGGAAGACAAAATATTAGTTTTTATTATCCATACTGCTCAATTTCCTGTTTACATTTTTCAGGAAATGGCAATTCAGTTAAGTAGTACCACAGGTTTTGATTTTTTGTGCAGTGAACATTGGCATGTTGAGAAGTTCTTTGTTTTTGTGATTTTCTTTCCATGTTCAAATGAAATGCATGAATGGTAGAAGTTCCCTTGTTTATTTCAGTTTAGTGCCTCTCTCTTGCCTTACTAGATTACATTTCTGCTAACCAAAGTCACTGTTTGCACTTATTTAACAGTATTGACTGAAGTAACACTGAATCTCTTTCAGTGAGGGCTGATTTAGCTACAAATCACTGTTCCAGCACCAAGATCATTAATCAGCCTCAGGCTAGATCCATTATGTGGATATTCAGTACAGAGAAAATATTAACAGCTCCACAGAAGAAATGTTGCCATCAGATTAGCTCTGACTCCCTGCTGGAGCAGCAAATTACTCTGAAGTAATAATTATAATACATTAGTAGAGGTTTAATTTCAAATAAGTGCCGTCTATTTAAGGGATGGCAATCTCACCATACTTCAGAGAACAATAGATCATGTTATCAGCAGGAAAAATCTACATGGAATTAAAACAAAAAAAAAGACAATAAAAATTTCATTACAGTCTCCAAATTGAAATAAAAAGTCCACGGAACTTTCCTAGCTACAGCTTTGTGGAAAAAAACCTATTATTCTATTTGGTAAAACTCTCCCGCAGTGAGTAAGCAAGGAAACACATTTTACCTGTAAATAAGGCCTGATTATGCAAATTCTAGCCTTCTTTTCAATAGTAATTTCTGGAACATGCTGACATCTGCTTTAGGGTATATATATAAAGCAAGAAGGAATAAAGGTGTGCTGTGCCTGAAGCATTTAGCTTGATTAAGCATAAAATGTTGACTTTGATGGAGTTTACCATAGCTCAGCGTCTAGACTTCTATCTATATCCTTAAACCTGGGTATGAAAGGATTTGATTAATTTGCACAGAGCCACCGCACAACACACCACGGAGGTTTTCTTAAGAATCAGTAACAGCAAAAAATTTTTGTGCCTTTTTTTTGGTCAGTTTCTTGTACCTCTCTGCAGATATTCAACACTTTAAAACTTTTCAAGTCACAAAGTCTGTGCTTAAAGACATTTTAAGTCTACATGTTGGCATTCTAAGGAAATAAAATGAAATATTTTGAAATATTCAGTGCAGCTCCCATCAACTTCCAACAGCATGAAGTTTAATAAGTCTAAGTGCCAAGTTCTGCATTTTGGACACAAAAATCCACCACAGCGTTACAGGCTGGGAACGGTGTGGCTGGACAGTGTCCAGGCAGAAAGGGACCTGGGGGTGCTGGTCGACAGCCGGTTGGATATGAGCCAGCAATGTGCCTCGGTGACCAAGAAGGCCAGTGGCATCCTGGCCTGCATTAGAAATTGTGTGACCAGCAGGAGTAGGGAGGTTATTCTTCCGCTATACTCGGTGCTGGTGAGACCACATCTTGAGTGCTGTGTCCAGTTCTGGGCCCCTCAGTTCAAGAAGGACATAGAGATGCTTGAGCGCATCCAGAGGAGGGCAATGAGGCTGGTGAGGGGCTTGGAACACAAACCCTGTGAGGAACGTTTGAGGGAGTTGGGGGTGTTTAGCCTGGAGAAGAGGAGGCTTAGAGGTGACCTTATTGCTCTCTACAGCTTCCTGAAGGGAGGTTGTAGACAGGTGGGGGTCGGTCTCTTCCACCAGGCAGCACTGACAGAACAAGAGGACACAGTCTCAAGCTACATCAGGGAAGGTTTAGGTTCGATATTAGGAAAAATTTTTTTCACTGGAAGAATAATAAAATACTGGAATTGTCTTCCTAGGGAGGTGGTGGAATCACCATCTCTGGATATGTTTAAAAAAAGACTGGACTTGGCACTTGGTGCTATAGTCTAGTTGTGGTGTTAGGGCACAGATTGCACTTGATGATCTTAGAGTTCTCTTCCAACCTCATTATTCTGTGATTCTGTGATTCTGTGATTCTGTAATGCTATTGTCTAAAATCAGTTACTAGAAACATAAATACCCCTCAATATCTGATAACTACAGAGGTGTTCCAGGAATGACCTGTTGCAGTGTATTAATTTTCTGTACTCTGTGGTTGTTTGTGAAGTTTCTGGGAGAAAGGAGGAATGGGAAAAACAAAGTTGCTGGATTGCAAGGGAAGAGGGATCTTCCCATGACCTTCATAATGTGAGGATAAAGATATTTAGCTACAAGATATTATCTGCTGTACCTTTAGTTTCAAGTATTGTATCATGCCTTGCCATTTTAATCATACATTCTGTTCCTTTGCATAGCCAGGAAAAAAAAAAAAAAAAAAAAAAAAAAAGAAATGTCTGGGTCCTGGGATGGAGCAAAACTGATAAGAGTAAATATTACAGAATCCAGATAAATAGTTGTTCCTATGACTGTTACCTTTGCTGCAGATGGGACCAGAAATGATAATATAGACAGTCTTTAGTAACGTGAGTCACATTTGCTGTCTCAATAGAGGAATACGTCTGCTTCCCTGAAGATGACCAGACTGGCAAAAATGTTGGCCCAAAATGTGTTTCTAGACAGGGAATCAAGGTAGAACAGCATAGAAAAAAACATGCTAGATGTGCTCCCCTACTCTCATTCTGCAACAGGAATGATCATTCTGATTTATCTAACCCTATTTTGAAATGAAAAATTAAAAAAAAAATCAGGAGATTATGTAGGAAAAATATCTGTAAGGACATTTGTTCAAAACCTATTTAGCCCAGGCTTAATTTTTCCTGTAGACAAGCTGATTTTGTAGTTAAACCTGTTGCCTTCAGGTTTAGTGAGTTCAGGAGCTTCTGGTTCTCCTTCTGTCTATTGTATTGACATTTAAATTTTTTTTAAATGTTATCTACATCTGATCACATATTTTAAGAATTGTTAAATTTAAAATTAAAATTTATTTTTAAAATAAAAATTTAAATTTTTTTAAAATGTTATCTACATCTGATCACATATTTTAAGAAATTTAAATTTCTCTTAAACCTTTATTTATGGGATACTTTGTGGCTCCATTATAACTGTAAAGAGATTAATATCTTTTAATTCTTCTTGGTATCAAAGAATTGTAGGCTTCCATTTCATTTTAGCTACAAAAAACCTGTATGAAAAAAGGTGATTTTTGCTATCCTGAAATTTAATATATATCTTAACATTGAATCTCAAATCCCCATCACAAATAGAATTTGTTTTCAAGAATCTATACAGCTCTGTTCAGGGGAGTGGTAAAAAGTTTAAAAAATCAATTACAGCTCCTAAGACTCTGAATTGTGATTCCAAAGCTATTGATCTTATCTCGCAGTACACTCATCAGACTTGCCACCTCAGCCAAGTAGTCTGGAGACTATAAGCTGAGTTTTATAACTTACTGTACACTTGCACTGACTTAAGACAAATGGGCAAAAGTGAGTATTGTTACAGAATTTCTGAGAGACAGAGATCATGATTTATGTTTGGAATGAGATTTGAGTACTCCAGTCAAGGCCTCAGATTTGGACCTTGTGAGGCCTTCCAGCCTCTGACGCAGTTAGAAATTAAGAGTTTGTGGCACAGTTAGAAATTGTGTTAAGGTGTGATGGGAAGCACTGGGCTGTCTGGGTGTGAAGTAGTATAGGTTTATAGTGTAAGGTTTAGGTCACCTTAAGGAAAAGATAAACAATGTTAGCTTGCCAATCAGAGTGCCTTTGTAAATTGTAAACTATGTAGAAGTGTATAAAAACTGCCATCTTCTCTCGAATAAATTGAGAACGTTGCATTAATCATATTGGTTGGATGTGCGTTCTGTCCGGCCAGCTTTCCCGTTTTATGAGGTCCCTGGCTTTTGAGTATGAAAATTCTTGTGCTCACTTTCTATCCTGTCCTCAAAGTAAAGACAGAGGATTCTGGTCTCCTCAGTTTAATAGTATAATCTGAAAGATAATTCCAGGTGTATGGATCACCAAAGCACCCTTTCCTTCAAACATCCTCCATCCTTTTCTCTTTCTCTTATAGGTGATACTAATTAGCTTCCAGTCTGAACAATGTGCTGCCACATTTTTCAGCATTTCTTCTTCAGGCCCATAAAAATTTGTTTCTGTAGATTTCTGAAGCAGTTCTTTGTAGAAATCCAATTCAGTTTTCATTTTGCTAGAGAATACATTCTGTAAATTGCAGGTGAAACTGCAAAAATAACTTCCATACTTTTACATTCTCAATGTTATTTTTTTCAGATTAAAGATTACTGGTAAAAATATGAAATAAGATAAAGCTTACAAAGCTTACCAAAATAGAAAATAAATAACATCTTTTGAAACTCATTTTTCGTCTACTGAAAACCGAAGAATTACATTTTTTTTAATTACTATTTTTAAACTTAAAAATAGGATGATTTTCAAATTTGTAGGTTGAGGTTTCTTTTTCATTTCTGCACGACATAGACTTTAAGACTATCAGATGATTCTAATGAAATTTGCTTATGAAACAGGTATAAGCATGATAACTGATCATAAAATATTGATCTACTTTCAATTGACTAACTCAAGTTCCAGGATCAGGAGCTGCAACTTCAAGGTATAGAAAAGTTCTACTCCACTATCACAAGCACAGTGTTTCAAAATACTGTAAGAAAACACTTTCAAAGTATCAAAATTTATATATAAATTTTAAAAACAAAAATGTTTCAAGATGTTTGTCACTATAAAAATAACTGGGTTCACACAGGTGTTGGTTTTTCTAACTTTTAGACTCAACCTTTTTAAACTTCTTGTGTTAGCCCTTTGGTTTGAATTCATCTCTGTCCTCAGATGAAAACCATCTTCTGAAGCCTTCCAGTATTTTTCATCCTTTTAAACTTTTAGAAGTGCACCAAAGACACTGATTTTTCTTTAAGGTGTTGATGTGAGAATAGATTTGCTGTCTGAACTGTTACAGACATTGGGAATTGTCAGTAATTTCTTAATTTTCTCCACTGAAAAGAGAAAAGAGCTATTTATGGGCCCCAAGAGAGACACAAGCATGTGAAGCAGAGAGATCTTTTAAAATTTTAATTAGTACTAAGCATCCTAATAAGAGGTTCAACCACCACAACACCAGGTAAACAATTAATCACTGTCAACTCTAAGAAAAATATGGCTGGGCTTAGAGCAATTTCTTTTTTGTCTCACTGACTTTGATATGGTCACCTGTTTTCAAATTATAACACTTTACTAAAATTCCTTTGTTGCATTTTCTTACTATATTAGTTGTGACATTTTTTCATTTTTATTACAAACCATAAAAAATGATGGCACGCATTTTTAAGGTACAATAAGTCTAAATTTAATATACTTGTTTTCCTTGATAAGTTACTGGTGAGTCTGTTAGCCATAAAGAGATCAGATAAAACTCCTCATTATGTAAGGTGGAACATACCACTCATAAACTGTGCAAGTGCTCAGGGTCTTAATGATGACTTCAGAACCTAATGTGCACAAAGTGGACAAGAACCCCAAACAGCCTTTCTACTCACTTCTGATTGTCAGAGTAAAATGCTGTGTACCTCCTCTTGAGGGAGAATTACCTGTGGACTGCAAATTCTGAAACCCAGGAGCAAGGTGCTCTACAGACTTTCAATTACCTAATCAATTTATTTGATCAAATTTATTTCTTGGGAGACAAAATTATTTAGTGTTTCTTTGCATCAGAGCAGAGAAGAGAGATGATAATTAGAAGTCAATATTTGCATGAGTGTGAGATGTGAAAGTCACACCCATAATGTAAAAGCCCTTAAGAAGAAGGAGTATAGACAGAGGCTATTTTCAGCTATTTGAAGAACAGCTGACGTATCTTCTTCTGTTTTTGGAAAGGCATCACCTTGAGAGAGTTGTCACGAATTGGAACATCAGTGTTGGGCTGCTTATGATGCCAATTTACTTAAATATCAGCTGTCCTACAATATGGGACTACTTAATACCCTTTCTAGGGTGGTTCTAGAGCACTTGGAAACACTTAATCAGTAAGAACTGTGAGCCTCATGGGAGTTCACAGGGCCACAAAATGTGCATAGGCTAAATAGTCAGATGCTAAAAATATCCTTATTGGCATTGATTAGGATTGTAACTAATAAGTATACTGTTCTTAAGAAAATAACTATTTGTTTGTTGATATGAGGGTGGAAACCCAAACTGTCAAGAACTTTGCCATAAGTTCCAAATTCCCATGGTTTAATGCCAGCTGTCAATTAAGCCACACATAGCCATTCACTCACTCCCCTCAGTGTGATGAGGGAGAGAATCAGGGGAGTAAAAGTGGAAGAATTCCTGAGCTGAGATGAAGACAGCTCAAAACAGAAAGCAAAGGCTGCACACACAGAAGCAAAGCAAAACCAGGAATTAATTCACTGCTTCCCATGGACAGACAGGTGTTCAGCCATTGTCAGGAGAGCAGGGCCCCGTCATGTGTAACAGTGACTTGGAAAAACAAACACCATCACTCCAAATGTCCCTCCCCCTTCCTCATTTTTTCCGCTATTTCATTTATTGCACATGACATAAGGTATGGAATATCCTTTTGGTCAGTTGGGGTCAGCTGTCTCAGCTGTGTCCCCTCAAAAATGTTCCTGCACACCTGACCTTGCAGTGGGGCACTGTGAAGACGAGAAAAGGGTTGACTCTGTGCAATTCCTGCTCAGCAATAATAAAATCATCCCCATTTTGTCAACACTGTTACATAGCCCTGTTCTAGGTACTGGGAAGAAAATTAGTTACATCCCAGAAAAAAAAACCCCAAACAACCAGCACACAAAAAAACTCTTTTGTTTCTTGATTTATACTCTTGTTTCATCCCCTTTAATAGCCACAAATAAAGTAAGAGATATTACAGTAGAGTAAATTTAAGTGAAGCAGACTTGATAGATCTTCACTGTAATATATGACTCTGTTTAAAATATACATCTTTCTACACACACACACACACACACACATGTATATGTATACTAAGATTTTCATAAGGTAACCGGCCCTGTTAAAAGAATTTTAGCAGTGGAAGGTATTATATCCTCAAAACAGGCACAATACCTGTGGCAAGATACACAGTGGCCTTGAATGAAAAACTGTATTTTATACATCTGTTATCCCATTTTACTCAATGTATTCTTTATATATGTGACATAGCTATAACCCATAGTAAGCATGGAAAATTTTATTTGGTTACGTACTATAAGTGCATTCATACATACACACAACAAAGTGATATTCCATAATGTTTATTTAAGCTAAATATTTTTTTCCCCTTTGGGCAATTGAAAAGGAACTATTCAACTGTAACAGATGTTGACATACCTACTTTATATTTTCACACCCTCTTATCTAAATTTTTCTATCTATATTTTCACACCTTCTATACTTGACTTCCATCTTACTGCAAAAATTTCTTTTCTTTATAAAGAATTTATTTTCTTTATATATTCTGATTTGGAGTTCATCAAAAGTCAGTTTTCCTTATTATAGTCTCCAGTCTAATTGAGACAGTTGAGTTTTTACTTTTAAACAGTTTTTTATTCTTAATGTTGCTTAATCTCCTCCCTCCAAAGAAGCTTATTTTTACTTTCCAAAAACTTTGTCACTGTTTCTTTAATCTTAGCTAACATTCTTATAAGTACACAACGTCACAGAGAATAAAGGAATACTATTATGCTCCCAGGGAGAATTTTAAGGGAAACACCTTCTTGAATACTTTTTTTTTTTACTGAAAACTAGGTGGAGTAAGCATAGCTAAAGATTTCACTACTGAGTCTAGTGAATTAAAGCAGGACACCTTATGTGATAGATAAGAGGAAAGCAATTAGCCATTGTCTCTTTATTAACCTGCATGGCAGAAACACCTGGGAGCAATGTGAGAGGTACTACAATATGAGGAAATGGTAGGCAGGTGGTTTGGGTGGGTTTAAATGTGATGGGGGTATTTCTGGGCCCTCCTGGGGTGGTCCTTGTGTTGCTCAATGGTTTTATGGTAAGTTGTGGTTGAAGCAAGTTCTGTGTAATTGTTTTGAAAATCTTGTATTGTGGAGCAATTGGGCTGGTAGGGGAATTTGGGGTTACTTGGGATCTGTGTGACCGAGGATTTATTGAAGAGTTTCTTACTGGAACACTTAAGTTGGAACAACTAAAATGGTATTACTGAGCAGCTTGGTTGGAATTGGTTTTGTTCGGTATGCTTGTGGGGAGTATAAGAAGACTTCCTTGAGAATTTGATTCTTCAAGCTTTTGATTGAAACCCATGAGCAAAGAATATTTACAAAGCCCTGTGGTTAGTTTATAGGAGCTGGTTGTTGTGTTTGTGGCATGAATTCTATTTAGGTATTTTTCTACTACTCTCAAGTTCTCGTCTCTGCTTTTATGTAATTCTTACAAATTTTAAAATGAGGAGAAGGTTATAAGTGTGGGCCTTGGGTAATTACTACAATTTTCATGGATATGAGAGTTCAAAGACTTTTTTTTTTGTTTGTTTGTTTTTGGTTTTTTTTAGTATTAGCACTAATGACTGCAGCAGTATGGACTTTAGATCTGTTATACCTTATTTTTTTTTCACATAGCCTGAACATCACACATAGCATCAGTCCTAAAGGATGTTGCTGTAAAGTGCATTTGTTGTTTGATGTTTTAGGAAACACTGTGTTAAAAAGCAACAACAACAAAACAAACCCCAAACCAAAAAGCAAGCAACCCTTAAACTTTTATTTCAATAAAATAATCATCAAAACCCTAAGATGTAGGGGTAGGACTCAGAGCCTGGAGGAATTTCCTGTCATGAATGGGAATTCAACCAGATATTTTAAGTGTTTGATTAAATTTTATTGATCTCAAAAGTAAACATATGCTGAAGTAGCTTTATGACTAAAGCTTTACTTAAGAAAAACTGTACAACATTAGTACTTTGGCAGCATTAATAGGATGATATTTTGAAAAGCAACCATGTATCCATAGATAAAACTGTGAATAGCTTCTTGCGTTAATGAAGTATTCACTAAATTTTTTGGGCTTTTTTGGCTTAGTTCTGGGAAATATTTTTGTTAGCCTAGTGGATACTTTGGAAAAAATTTTAGTCCCTTCTGAAAACTCAGGCTTCTTTTGTATGGCTGGTTTCAGACTTCACTCTGGCTCACAAAGAGAAACTGATATTCTAAAACTTTGGCATGCTGAGTGAGAAATGCATTAGGGATTGTTTTAAGTTATTTCATGTTTGTTTTTTCTTATGTGTCTTTGTGCCTTCAGTACCTGCAACAACACATCAAACCCAGTAATATTTTGAGATTTTATTTTTGTTTTTTGTGTTAAATAATATTACAAATTGTAATTTAAATAAAATATAGATGTGCTGTATTCTAAATTTTACTATTTTATTTCAACTGATGAACAAAAATGCAGCCATGTTACTGTTTTCTCCTTTTTTTTATTGCTTCTCTTATTGCTCAAATTGTTGAGTTCATAGATACATTTACTGTGTGCAACTCTTGCTAATTAATTTGTTACTTTAATTGTTAATTCATGTTGTACAGTTTTGGACAGAATACAGTCCAGTTTCTATTCCTAGTAATTTTACCAAACAATATAAATCTAGTATGTTACTAGAAGAGAACCTGCCCTCTCACAAGTATTTTAAGTACAATTAATGACAGTCTAGTCCTGAAGCGTGAGGAGGTCTTGCTATATGAGGAAGAGGGGTAGTTGTAATAGGAGATTCCCTTCTAAGGGGGATGGAGAGCCTGGTGTGTGGACTGGAGCCAACTCCCAGGGAAGTCTGCCATCTCCCAGGGGCTCAGATAAGGGACATCACCAGAAAACTCCCTAGTCTCTAGTAAGGCCCTCTTATTACTATCTGTTATTGGCTGTTCAAGCTGGCAGTATTTAAGCAAAGTTCAAAGGCAATCAAAAAGAGACTTCAAGGCTCTGGGAAAATTGGTAGAGATATCGGGAGCATGGGTTGTGATTTCCTCAATTTTTTCAGTACCAACAGATAATAGGAATAGGCAGGTCCACTGGATTGATGTGTGGCTACACAGTTGGTATCAGGGAAAAAGTAACACAGGAAAAAAATTTGTTTCCTGACACCTGATCAGATCTACGCTTCATATAAAGTAAAAAGAGTTCTAACACAGCTCATTGACAGAGCTTTAAAGCAGCTTGGAATAGGGGAAAGGGACAAACCAGGGTTGCTAGTGATAAGCAATGGGATGGTGTGCCAAATCTTGAGGAAATTAGTGCTAATGAGGTTCCTCAATATGTTTCAGGAGTTATTGGCTGCAAACAAGGTACCATACCTGAAATATTTGTATACTAATGCACACAGCAAGAGGAAGCTTGAGGCTTTGGCCAGTCCAAGATTTTACATCATTGGTATAAGTAAAACTTGGGGGGATGAATCCCCTGATTGAAGGGTCCTTTTGGATGATTACAGGCTCTTTAGACAGGGCAGAGGGGTGGTGGTGTGTGTTACAGACAATTAGAATAAAGGGAGCGCACAGTTGAGAGCCTCTAGGTAAGAATCAAGGGCTAAACAAATAATGTGGATGTCTTTGTGGGAGTCTACTATGGAATTCCTAGCCAGAATAATGACACTAATTAATTTTCCTGTGAGGAACTAAGGGATGCTTCCAAGGTGATTGCTTTTGCATTTATGGGGAACTTCAACTTGCCAGAAATCAACTGGGAGCATAACAGAGCTAGTGCAACCCAGGCCAGAAGATTTTTAAAAGACCTAGATGACAACTTTATAGAAGACCACCTAAGGGAGCCGACTCAGAAGGATACACTCCTTGATCTGCTGCTTATCAACAGAGAAGCTTCTGAGAGCAAAGTGCTGATTTAACTACTAAAAAGGATCTAAAATTCTTTGCTTCCAAACAATAGTCTGGAACAAATAGTTTAGGCAGATATTGTCAAATGTGACTGGGTTTTTCCCATTGTTGTGTCTTTTTTTCTTCATCCTATGCCTCCTCTGTCTTTTTTTCTTTGTCTTTCGAAAGTAACATTTTCTGGGTAATGATGGACAATTAGCAGTATAAGAATTTATTTTGCTTGTGGCAAATCATTTTTTTAAACTTTTATGCTACATCTTAGTTTTGTTACTGAATTTGTTATCCTTGGAGTGTCTGAACCAATTATACAGTCAGCTGAGCTTTGATACAGACAGCTAAATTAACATGTGGTAAGAACCATGCTTTAGAATTGTTCATAAACAGCTAAGTGTTTTGTTAAACCTCTGCTGGATGTCATCCTTGTTGATTAATACCTGTAAAAGAATAATCATAAAGGAGTAATTAGGAAGGATGAGAGACATAATTTCATTAGATATCCTATTTTTTCATCCTTTTAACAAACACCCTTGCTGTTTCTATGTAAAAAAGTCCAGAGAATAAGTAGAGGTTTTATTGTGTTTTGTTGAACCTAGAAATATGGCTTTAAACAGGAGCCAGCCATACTTCTGAATATTTTGTGAATGCAGATGTAAAGAGTTGTTAATTATTAATTTATCTAGTCACCTAGATGGCTAACTACATTTTAGACATCATCTATCAATCTTAATTTTCCATGGACTTTGTGGCATTTCCTGCTGATTGACTTTTATGTTCAAGACCTGACTGTTCCTGAGGCAGAACCATTAAGAGCTCCTCCTGAGCATCTTGTAGGGCAATTCCAATACATGCTCCAACATTAATCTGCTGCACTTACAGCTTCCTGTAATCTTCAAGTTTAGACAACACATAATTTCTTGTCAGAATTAAAATACATAGTGCTTGGTTTGTATTGCTAAAGAATTCAAGAGTTTAAAGATTTTGTTCTCGGTCTCAGCTTTTCTATAATACCCCAGCCTTAGAAGGTAGTATCAGTTGTTATAGCTGCGCTTAAGATTTTAAAATTATTTTTTTTTTAGTTAATATATTCTAGAGAAATGCAAGAGGTGGAGGAGCAATTAATTTTTTTTTTTTTATGTGTCACCTGTAATCAAATTCTTTGGGATGGTTTTGATGCATAACATGTTGTGATAGATTTGTAACACTTCCAAAATAAGAGAATTTTAGATCATGCTGATGCTTATACATTTTCACTGTCCTAGCATCCACTTAGATCAGCTGCATCCTTAATTACTGTTGTACTGTGTGATGTTGCATAATCAGAATATGATGCTGCTACAGCTACAGGCCTTTCATTATTGTTGCTACTGAATGACTGCATTCAGCTTTCTGTATTCCACTCCAGGGAGTACAGCAGACATCCTTTTTACAGATTCTAAAGACCCATTAAAAACACTTGAATTTTCCTTCCATTCAATGTGGGCTTTAACTGGTTGCATATATAAGTGCAATAAGTTGCACATATAAGCACTGCATCAAACAAATTTTACAGAGCTTCTGATCCATTTACATGAATATAAACAATTTTGAAGAGTGTCTATAATGCATTGAAAGTGCCAAAGTAATACTGTGGGTTTTTTAAATTTTTTTTTTAGTATGCTTATTTACCCTGCTCAGGATGAGAGGAGGCTAAGTACAGGAATGTGAGATGTAAGAAAGCAGTTCTCTCTGGTTTTATTTAAGCATCAGTTTGGGTGAATCTGCAAACCTTGTAGAAACCTTTGAAGCTCAATGAACAATGACTGTGTCATATGAACAGGTATTTTCCACACTTCTGTCAAACTGGGATGTGCAGCCTAAAAGAAGGCTCTGATCTATCCATCTTGCTTCAGTCCAATTAGTGCTGTGATATTATGGGTTTGTTTGGGGGGAGGGGAGTTAGACTTCACTCTCTTTATGAAGACTTAATTTTTTTTTTGTGCCCCCCAAATTAAAAATTTTAAAAGTGAAGCAACTTCATATTTTGAAGGTAGACAGTAAAGAGTTGAATACCACTCTTCTGGTTGTCAGGGATCTTAATGCATTGTTCTTTGATGCCTTCAGCTACATATCTTACTCCATTTCCTTCCCCTTGCCCCCGCCCCCCCACCATTCTGTGTGTGCTTGCAAAAAAAGTATCTCTACTGGGTTAAAGCGAGATTTCTTTCTCTTCTACCCTTTTTCATCTTACTGGGGCCACGCTGGCTTGAGTCTATCAAGATATATTTATCCAATTTCTCTGCCATCCTATCTTTAATTAAATCCTCTATTATAGTTTGCTGATGGTAAGGAGTGTGTTATGGTCTGATACTGCCAAAGATTTGAATCATTAAAGTGAAATCAGTTCACTGGTTTACAAAAAAGTATACAAATGCTACTAAATTATACATAATATTTCCCAGACAAATCAGTGTGATTTTTAAGAAAAAGAAAAATCTAGTTGTATACAGTGAAGTTTTTCTTTTTTTTTATATGAAATTTAGAAAAGAGTGGGAAATATGACAGCTGACTACTCTTGTAGTAGACAGTTTCAGCTAAGTTGAGGTTTCTTGTGGTATACATCAATTCACTTCATCTTTCATTAGTCTTTTCATACATCTTGTTCCTAATTGACGCTTCAATTTGGAAGTTACTTGATAAGCTATGGTAAGTTGTAGATTGCTCAAAGTTATACTGCTTATGTATGAAGCATGATTGGTATAGTTCAAGAAGGTTTACACAGTGTTGTGTTTAAAAATTAGGTTTTGTAAAATACAATATTCTTATCTGTTAAAAAAAACAAACTGCTGTGACCCTTTAAAGGGAGTTCTCTTTTAAGGGTTTTTGAAGCAATAGAATATTTTGTTTCCAGGATAATGTCTGAATGGCAAAATAATTTGCTATGAATGCTCATTAATTAATTTGAACTAAGTGTTTGGTTGAAAGTGTCAGATTTTGTCTAACTGGAGTTTAAATCTGCTTTCTCCGTCCAGTGAACAAAAGAGATAAGAAACTCATGTTTGCCATTAAAGCTCATCATTTGATCCCCTAGCTCTTGACAGCAACAGCTGGGATAATCGGATTTTTTTTGTATTACCTCAATACAAGAAGTAACCTAATCTTTAAATTGAGGAAGAAACAAATTGGCTAATGGCTTATAAAATGATGAATGACTATGAATTAATCATTTTATACTCATTTTTTCATGTCTCATGATGCAAAAATGAATGAAAAGAATAATAAAACAGAAGGTAGAGAACAAACAGAAATATGTTTTTATCATACAAAATACAACTGAACTGTGGGAATCTTCTTGCCAGCAGTCAGCATGGTAAAGCAAAGTGTGACTGTCCAGAAGGATTAGATAAACTCATAAATTCTTTAAGAGGTGTGAAGCACCTAGGTGAAGACTGTAACTACTTTAAAGAGTCCAGGAAATGTAGATTAACTTGTCTCAGAACAGTGTGCTCCCAAGTTTGTCTTCTCAAGCACACAGTATTCTTTGGTATAGCTGCTGGTTTCCTTAGGTTGGATGCATCCTACTTGGTCAAGAAATTGAAAATTCTCTCTGAGATTATAGAAAATTAAGAAATTTACTGCAGAAGATAAGATGGGGGGAGGAGATGGGGGTAAGGGGAGAGTAAGAGTGTGTCCAAGAAGCAAAACAAAAACCAACCACATGAATTCTGAATGAGGCAAGCAGGTCCTAACTGGGAAAAAAAAGGACCTAAAAGCCTCCAGTACTTGCTGAAGGTAACCAAGAGGCCAATATGCTTTGTCTAGAGACAGGAATATACAGGGGAAAGTAGGTCTGTGTTTATTTGGGAACTCCCTGGTAAACTTCAGGCAATTGCTAATGAAGAGTGGACTCTGTAATTATTCTCTTTTGGTATTGAATTTTTATGCGTGTTCCTGGTGCTCATTGTTGACACAGATAGTTAGTTTTATCTTAATTCAGTTCTAAGTTTGCTTGAACATACAGTATTGCCTCACTTCCAGCATAGGCTACTTTAGCTTTCCTTGAAAATTTTTTATCTTGGATATATTTGTCTTCATTTCATCACGATTCTGATGTGTCTTGTATATTAAGACCTTCTTTGGAGCTAGATATGCCAGCTCCTTTCTCTTAGATTTTCCTGCTTGCTCATCCCTGTGTCTCTGTCAGGGGCTCGTGCTCTTCTGGCTTTTCAGGTTTCTTGAGCATCCATTGGCTTCATTCAGAGGCCTTTTACTTAAATAAATTAAAAGATAACAAAAGTCTAGGGAAAAAGGAGGATGGATGTGAGCCTTGAAAAACTAGAAACTTGAAGTAACTGAAAGAGGAATAAGCAGAACTTCTCCAGCAGTACCCTTTAATCCCAAAAGTATCCAGACAGATGAAGCCTCAGGGATGTAAGAGCAGGAACAGATTCCACCTTGCTTGTGACTGTGATCCTTGTGATTGTCCGGGCCAGAGCAGGGAAAGGGTTTGAGGAAGAGCTCCTGTAACTTGCTGAGGTCTTTGTGAGTGGCAACTTATGAATTGTGGAAGCAGATCCTGCTGAGCTCTGAGAGCAGCATGCCAGCGAGTGCTGTGCAAAATGTGCATGTCCAAGAGCACTGCAAAGGTGTCTACACCCAATTCTTGAGAAGCAGCAGGGACCAGAACCAAGCCTGACCCTCAGGGCTGCTCTGCGCTGCCAAACTGTTTGCAAGGTGTCATCTGTGTTTGGTGGGAACCACAGGGAATTCTTACTTTTTAAATGTGTTTGTGACTCCCCCCTGATTCTCTGTCTGTAAGAATATGCTGCCCAACATTACCTGAAGTGTCATCTTGTTGGCTGGTGATTTCTCCAAATTTGATTTGTTTTGTGTTTTGGCACTCTTAGAGTTACCCTTCCTGCTTCCTCACTGCTCTCAGAAACTAAATAATCTGCTGCTTTCCTTTGTGGATGCAGAGGGAAGAAACTAATCTGATGCCTAGACTGTTTGGTTCGCAGTAGCAACATCTCTAGGTTCTTTGAGCCTTTTTTCCTCCTTTATTTTCTCACACCAATTGCTCTATAAGTTCTGGAAAAATACTTTTGTTCCTGCTTCATAGCAGTATCTGTGAACAGAAGAAATATCAAGATGGAGCCTGATAAAATTTGATTTCTCTGAATGTCTAGTTTCTATATGTTTAATAGAGGGATCATCTTAAATTTAATTTATGATTTTGAAGATATCAGACCATTGTTTTGACATTTTTTGTTATAATTGCCTGTACCCAATGTTCTTAAGAATTCAATTAGAATTCCTAATATCTGACAACCAAACTCATCAACTTGTCTATGGTGAAGTCCAAGATTATGTTAACAAAAAGGAAAAAAAAAATCACTGAGAAATTCAAGAATGGTTCTGGAGGTTTCTTGTCCTCTGTTCACTAGAACACAAGTTGTAATTCTCATGTTACATTTTCTGTACTATCATCTTGCTTGTTTTGTAACAGAAGCAATGTAGTGTCACTGGGGAAATGTCATCCATTTGCTAGCTATTTCCATTTCCAAATAATTGACTGCATAGACCCGTGAGATTTTTCTATTTAAAAATAGCTGTGGTTGTTTTGAGGAATAACTTTTAAACTTTATTTCTGATTGCTTAATTAGTTTCTAAATCAAGATACTTACCCCTTAGAAAAGTACCTAGTACACAGCTGGTGACATAAAGTTTAATAATTGATATCCTTATGTGTAATTACAAAGAAATTAATATTCCTTTAGGAAAGATCTAATTACATTATTTTTGAAAATGAGTTAATTAAGCCCATTTTAATTTACTCCCTTTCCTTCCCCTTGCCCCCCCATTTTATGTGTGCTTGCAAAAAAGTATCACTACTGGGTTAAAGGAGTGAGATTTCTTTCTTCTCTACCCTTTTTCCTCTTACTGGAGCCACGCTGGCTTGAGTCTATCAAGTTATATTTATCCAACTGTTCTGCCATAGTATGTTTAATTAGATTCTCTATCAGTTGACTCAGTAATGCGACAAATCTCACCAGGCTGTAAATTTTAGATTATTTTTAGCAGCATTATTTAAAATTAGATACTGCATTATTATTTTCTCCACTATTCATCAGCAATTTAAATGTTTCTGTAAGGATGTTCTGCAGATTTCTGTTTCGGCACTTCTTAAAATATTTTTTGTTTGATGCTGCAATTTGTTGTCATCCTTTTCTCAAGTACCGCCCAATCTTTAATCTTCTTCTGTTGATAAAACTTGTTTGTCTGATTTGTAGTCACTGGTTTTAAACTAATGACTTAAAGACTAACATGCACATCCATATGGGATACCTCAGAAAGGAGTCTTTATTGACCAACATTACATTTCCAGTGGAAGGTTTAGCATTTCATTGTTAGAAACATGGTGAACCCACACTGCAGTAAAGCCCTGGACAATAACTGGTTTGAGCAGTTTCTCTCTTTTTCTGGTCTTTGCACTTTATAGCTAACTGTGCATTTAGAGTTTCCATTTCCTTTTGGAAAACTAAATTCAATGTGAATACAGTCAAAGATGAAATAGAAGGTAATTAACTGCAAGGCCAAAATTTTCACACTTGCACCCACACAGAGCAATGCAGATGATCTGATTAACTTAACTTTAGTCATATATAGCCTCATTCATGTGCATAGTAGAAAAAATTTTTTAAATTGACTTGCAAGCACTTTCACACTAGCTCCTTATTAAAATTTTATTTGAAACATAATTTTTAGAAATGAATCTTGACACAATATTTTATTAAAAGAAAGAGGGGGGACGTGTTCTGGTAGAGTTATTTCAGCTTGGTTTCAACTGAAGTTGTTCACACTGCCCTACCACATATGTTTTCATTGCTCCTTATGTTAAAGTTAACACATCTGTATTATTCAGTGTTTTGCTGGAAATTATTGCCTTTTAACTTAATGGTTTGCTTATGATATTTGATTTTGTAGCAATCATATTTAGTCTAATTTGCACGTATAGAGATAAACATATTAACAGCATGTTAAAATGCAGTATCAGGATATTTGTGAGAAAGGGGATTAGCTGCAAAGTCAAAAGTAATAAGAGGGGGATTATTTGGTTTTTATCTGTATATGGACCTGAAGGCTTGAATTTTAGGACTTCTTGCTATGTCCAAGACATGATGATAAATCAGAATATCTTTATTCTGTCCTCTGATTCTGGAGGAAAGGAAATAATTTTTTTGGATTGTAATGAACACTTGAGTTCTGAATATTCTGTTGTGATAGGTATATAACTGGTTGGCCACCATATGCCTGCTCAGCCACTGTCCCTCACTGGGAGAGATGCTGCCATGGAAGATTGTGGATTTAAATAGAAGGTGGAATCCCTTATGAGTTACTATCAGGCAAAACAGATTTTACTGTGGGAGAAGGTGTACTGGCATTTTAAATACATCTGAGTTGTAAGAAACAAAGATAGACTTTAGAACAACACTTCTCCTCCCCTGCCTTTTCCTGGGTAGAGCTCCGTTCCAAGCTCTTTGCTGCATCCTCAGGTGGCCCCGGTACAGAGTGTGGGGGATTGGATTGTGGTCAGTCCAAAATAGTTCCTCTGTGTCATCTTTCTCCTCACACTTCTCCCTGCTCCACCTGGGTGCCTTCCAGGAACAAGAGAGGGGCCTTCACACCAATGCCCAGACCTCCTCTTCCCTCCCTCCCCTTGGGGTCTGGAGGTACAGTTGCCAGTCTCATTTGCTTTGGGTAAACTGAGTCATGTGTCTTAGTATGTGGGTTTTTTGGTATAGAAGATAACATTTGCTCCTTTCAGACATTGGATTATATGATTTTGGGGCACTTCTACTGTAGTGAAGGAAAAAGCAGTATGACACCTGTGTTGAGGACTGCATGCAAATAAAGGGGGGGGCTTGGGTTTCTGGATCTTGCTTCTGCCCCTTGGGAGTTTTTTTTAATCTGTTTGTTTTGGTCAGATTGTTGTTTCGGGTTTTTTTTATGAACTGTTGGTCTGTTTTTAAACAACTCACATTGCAATTATGCAGCTTTAAATTCAAGGTCTCTTCAATTAAAATGGTGTTTTTACTCTTTAGGTGTTAAAACCTCTTTTCTTTCTTAAAAAAAACCCACTTTAGGACTAAGGAGCTTGTATAAATTTGCAATTAGAGAAGTAAAAACCTAGATATAGCTTAATGAGAAAATGAAGAGTTGGATAATGGTTGTCCCTTGTAAGAGGTTTTAATGTAGAAAACGCTCTTTAATCATCTGATGATTATAGAAGAAGAGCCATAATCTGTGCCACTTTGATGCCCTGGCAAGGTAATTTACTGTATTTTACTTTCTTGCTGTGAAACTGAATAGCCTCATTCTGTGCCCACACAGCAATCTGAAACATCTGGAGTCTGCTGTATTCAGGAGTCTCTTTTATTTTTAAGTGTTCATTTGAAATTGAGTGAATGGGAGCAGGTGCTTTGTGCTGCTGATGCACAGAAACATACAGGGGCTGTGGATGCAGTTAGGTATAGGATTATTGCAAGGTACATTTTGTAAGCACTTTGCTTTTCAGAGAATCTTTATACTTACTTCTGAAAGCTGTTTTTTTTTTTTTTCTGGGAAGCGAGCCAAATACTTCAACTGGCTGTCTCAAAATGAAAAGCAGCAGCCCCCACCAAACGCTTACCTGCTGCCACAATGTATGAACATGTCTTTAAAACTAAAGGCTCTGAAGTGTTGTGGCACTTCTTTCACATAGTGAAATACGTAAGGGGTTAAGCCTATAGATTCTCCTTTCTGTATCTAAGTGACAAACTTAGAATAGGCGAAGCACCAATCTTTGTGAGATCAACCCCTTGTTTGTTATAGAGGTAAAGGAAATGAAAAGAGGTTTCTCACCTTTGCTCCACTAGTAATGAGTGTCTTCTTGATATCTACTATAAACCTACTCTCAGTTTAAAATATTATCCCTTTTTCTATGCCGTTGTATAAAGTCCCTCTTCAGCTTTTTTGTAGGTCCCTTGAGTTACTGAAAGGCCACAGTTAGGTCACCCAGAACTTCCTCTTCTCCTGGTTGAACAGCCTCAGCTTTCTCCATCTTTCCTCATAGGAGAGGCTGCAGCCATCTGGACAGCCCTCCACTAGACTGCCTCCAACAGCCCCATGTCCTTCCAGTGCTGGGGCCCCAGAGATGGATGCAGCACTGCAGGTGGGGTCTTGCCAGAACAGAGAGGCAGAATCCCCACCCTGGCCCTGCTGGCCACGCTGCTTTGGATGCAGCCCAGGATGCATTTGGCTTTCTGGGCTGGGAGTTCATATTAGCAGGTCATGTCCAGCCTCTCATTCTTTAGCACCCCAAGGCCTTCTCATCAGGGCTGCTCTTGATCTGTGCATCCCCTTGTGTTGATACTGGGGATTGCCTCAACCCAGGTGCACTGGCTTGCATTTGTCTGCATTAAGCTTCATGATGCTCCCATTGGGCCCATTTCACAAATTTATCCAGGTCCCTCTGGATGGCATCCCATCATTCAGGTGTATTAACTTCATCATTCAGCTTGGTGTGTGCAAAGCTGCTGAGGGTGAACTCCATCGTGGTTAGGATGCCAATGAGTTAAATATATGAATATATTTCTCAGATTTTTCTAAGAATTTTCCATGTGCTTTGTTATTTTTAAGTTTTTTTTAGTGTCAAGTCCTATGTTATGATGTTATGACTCTTTACTGCAATACAAACTACTACTACTTTGTGTGTATAATAGTATAGTCTTACAGCTGCTAATTGTTATTGTAGAATTCTTCTGGTAGAAACTATTAAAAAAAAATTGAAAACAAACCCATAAACCCCCCAAAACTCTAAGCCATTTCCATTTGTAAAAATATCTGTTACTAGGCTATCTGAAAACTTGTGAAGGACACTTTTATATTATGATGACAAGATAAAGTTAACCTTTCAAAGATTGATCATGTTTTCCATTAATGGAAGCCTAATTAGATGGTTAACATGTATGTAAAGTCAAAAGAAGGGCTCTGATTGTGGTTTTATTATTTATTTAATTATCACAGCTGCTTCTAGAATAGTATGTAGATGATGTTTTGCTACAACACTGTTTTTTTTTGTTTTTTTTTTTTAATAGGAAAAGAACAAAAGCCAAAGCAGAGATTTCACAAAGCTATGGATTCAAACACCTGGGGTTTTATTATGTTTTTTTTTTTTTCTTTTTTTCCTCTCTTTTTGCCCTGTGTGCTTTAAAGAAAACAATTGCTGTGCAGAGTTTTGGTTGAAAAAGCCAAAGCTGTGTAATGAGAATACTACAGCTATCACAGTGCAATTGCATTGTACTGCTGTGTCCGTGTCCCACTTTTCCAATAAATCATAATAACCAGCTGACAATGCAAATATCGCAGCATGTTGTCTGGGAATTATTCTGATTAGTTTGTAACTTGCAAGGTCTCCTCTCACTCCTGAGCAATGAGTTTTTCTCTCATGGTTGCTATTTTTCCCTGATACTTTGTGTCATAAGAGATACTGAGATTGCAGTTGCCATAATTCTGGTTCAAAGGTGGTTGCAATAGATCAGGTTTGTTACGTTTCAGGGCTTTGGGGAGTATGCTGTTAATACAGAAGAAATTTTTTTTTTTTTACCATCTTTTCTTGCAGACTATCTATAACTAGATTTTAAAATCCCTGTATAGAGGTTTGGTTTTAAATCTTGCACAAAGACAAAAATGTATATTAAACCAATGTGGGAGCATACAGTCTGCATATGTTTGTAATGTGTCTGGAATTTTATAATTTCTGTAGTGGAAAAAACATTGTTAAATTTCAATTCTTAGATTTTTTTATTCTTTTTTTTTCTCACAGAAATAACAAGGTTCCTGCTCATGAAAATAGAGGGTTTTTTTTTTTTTTTTTAACCTTTAATATATTTTGTCTCTTACTGCCATAGTGATTTCTATGTAATAAGTCATGGTGGTCTTTTCTGGGAATTTACTGTGTGCTGAAAGCCTGTATTTTCCAATATGATGAAAATATGAAACTTTGACGCCAGCATAAAGCTTGGAAATATGTGCTAGGGTTGTGGAAAAAAAATGAATAGAAAAGGATTTAAGTATGCATCTAAAAAAAAAATCTATTTAAATAGATTTTGGTTTTTTGGGGTCTAAAAGTTTATCTAGAATTACAATGCTTGAAGTCATCACAGCATCTTATAGGGTGACCACAGTGAAAGACCTACTAAAGCCTCTAGAATTGTTGCCCATTGTGGAAAACCTTAGGCAAGACAAAGTAACTAGCTTATGTTGTCATGTAGTCTTGTTAACTTTCTGACCTCCTTCTCTTGAGATGTTCAGTTTCATTATTGAAAACACACAAACATCAAATTTTTCAAAATAGTTTTTCCAGATAAACTTGTAGCATTTGTATTCTTGCATGTATCATTAGAATTTATTGCATATGTTTTGGCTAGGAACCCAGGTTAAGCATCTAGATTTGATTTCTCACTCTACCACAGATTTCTCAAGCTGTCCTGAGTAAGTAATCTAGCTTTCCTATAGCTCAATTTTCAATCTATTTAATAGATTGCCATTTAATAAATATTCTTCCCATTGTGAAAGAATACACTCTGTAACTGTAGATATAAACTTATGATGAATTCCAAAATGTTTAGGAAGTGTGGATGGATCCACATGCCAGAGTTGGATGTGTGAAGTAGTTATGTGCCCCAGTGTGACAAAGGAGTTCCACCAAACAGCCTTGTCCCAGCATATATTTGAAATGTTTGGAGAGTTATACTAGCTTCATATTAATTGTAGGACCCTTACAGTGTTAACGGAGTTGTCTTGGGTTTTGGGGAAAAACACCAACTCAACTTTTTTCAGAGGATTATAGTATCACCTTCTGCTCATCATGAAAGAAATTTTAGCTTATGAGTATGTACTTTGTAGGGGAAGACAAACAAATTTCATAAAATTATGGAGGTAAAATATGAAGAGACTGTACAAATTCAATGTATTACAAGCCATAGAATCACAGAATAGTTTGGGTTGGAATGGACCTTTAAAGATCATCTAGTCCAACCTCCTTCACATGAGCAGGGATGTTTTCAACTAGATAGGGTTTCTCAGAGCCCTGTCCAGTCTGACTGTGAATGTTTCCAGCAGTGGGGCACCTTCCACTTCTTTAGACAACCTGTTTGTGTTTCACCAGCCTCATTATAAAAAAATTTCTTTCAAATACCTACAGTGAATTTTTCCTCTTTTAGTTTAAAACCTATACCCCATGTGCTTCCAGACCAGGACCTGCTAAAAAGTCTTATCATAATGTTATTTTCTTATGGAAGAGTACTTGGTTTTTAACATAAAAAAGGAATTATTATTGCTTCATTTATTAGAGTATAAATAAAAATCCCATTCCTGGGTAAATGTTTTTTTCTCCTGCTTTTCTCAAGATGCATTCCTGGCAACAAACAGATAAAATTATTAGAAAAAAATCTACAAAGAGCAACTGCTTCACTACCAAAATAGAAAAAGAAATTCAGCAGAAAAAGCAATTTAATTGAGAGAGAACTAGTGGGAAAAGAACTGGAAAGAAGCCCCCATGCTTCAAGATTTCTCTTAAGGCCAGAATATAAAAAAAGCCTGTTTTTTAGAAGGAAGCATGGGCATATCCGAACATTTCAGATAAATGTTTTTTTGGATGAATCCCATTCTAGTGGCATATGCTGGCAGCAGGGGTTATGACTGAACTGCAGCAAATGCCAATATGTTTCAAAATGGCTGGGCTGGACTCTAATTACCTACTGTAAAAATAAGAAATTGTCACGCTTGGTGTTATTTAAACCCAGAGAGAACTGAACACCACTCACTCACCCCCCCACCATGGTGTGTGATGGGAGAGAGAATTGTAAGGGTCAAACTGAGAGCTCATAGGGTAAGAAAAAGTTTAATAGGGAGAGAAAAAGCTGTGCTCTCCTGGTTCTGGCCAGGCCAAGGTTAATTTGTGCCAAGGAAGGGGCATGGCTAGGACATGTTAGCAATTCTATATCACTTCACATAATTTTCTGGGGATGGGAGAAAGGGCTGTCTTCTGGGTTGGGGTAGCATGGTGGTGATTGGATCGGGGTCTGTAGTGAGAATTTTCACATGGATTTCTTGCCTCTTTCTTGAACGCTTTTGTTATTAATATTGTTGCTGGTGTTCATTTTCTTGTCTCATTGCTGTTTCCAGTAAATTGTACTTATCTCAACCCTTGAACCCTACCTTTTGTGCCTCCAGCTCTCATCTCCAGCCCACTGTAGGGTGAGAGGAGGAGGAGAAGGCAAGTAGTGCATATTTTCAGTGAGAACATTAAACTAGAGAAAGCTGTTCCTAAACCATGACACATGCATGAGCAAAACAAGGAGTTCATTCCCCGTTTTCCATGGGCAGGCAACTGTTCAGCCATGATGCACAGAGCAGGGCCCCATCACTCACAACAGTTACTTGGGAAGACAAATACCATCACTCTTCCCTTCTTCTCCCCAGCTTTATACATTAAGCATGGAATATCTCTCTGATCAGTTGGGATCAGCTGTCCTGGCTGTGTACCCTCCCAACCTCTTATGCACCCCCAGCCTCCCTGCTGCTGTGAGAAGCAGAAAAAAGCCTTGATGCTCAGCAGCAATGAACACATCCTGGTTACCAACACTTAGCAGCACAAAAACGTAGCCCCATACCAGCTGCTGTGGAGAGAATTTTACTTTATCCTAGCCTAAACCAGCATACCTTCTGTACTGGAAGCAGCAGCATCAGGAATTTGTACCTTGAGCACAGCAGAGTATCTAAGAGGGTTGTGTATAGGCAGCTCCCTGTACAGGCACCTCACCTGCTGCTCACTGTAACATCTTGTGCTGCTTCTTTGAAGGTTGGGTGCCCACCTGCATTTGTGCATCTGAGTTTGTGGAGATGGGCCTGTGACAGGCAGGTATCTCCTGGGATGGGTCTGAGTGCAGCTGAGTGCTCCCATTCCTGCCATTGTGTCTCTGAGCTCCTTTGTGGTTCTGGGGATTAGCTTCATCACACAACCTAGCGGTAATGAATACAGTATAATGCCTTATGAATAACAGGCTGTGTTTGCTAGTTAGTTATAATGAAGGATTACGGTTATACAAGTTGCAATGTATGCAAGTCTCTGGAGAGTAAGATGTTCCTAATTGAAATAATTGTAAGTTAGGTTGTTTTGCTGAGAATATTATGTTGTTTGTCTTTGCCTTGTCCTTAAATACTCTTCATAGCTGATATTTTTGACTTATTTTTTAATGATTTTTTTTTCAGAATACTCAAACTGTAGATTGTCTTTCACAAATGAGCTTGTAAAGGGGGAATTAAATTTACTTTGTTCTCTTTACTCTTCCCTAGATATCTGTCATGTTGGTTATTTACAAGGTCATGCTGTGTTCTACTAATTGTTGAGTTATTCTGGCATGACAGTATAGTTTCATGTAGAAGTTTGGATAAAGTCAGCAGGAAAACAAGTTTAGACAGTCCTGTGATTCAGAGCTTAAAAAGGATCAGTCTCCAGTGCACAAAACTGCCTGCCACTGTTGGAGCAAGATGAAGTTGAATGGGCCATGAGAGAGAGGGATAAGTGCTCTTTGTCAGGGAATTGAAAGGTGCCAACCAACTGGAGACACACAGCATGAGGATATATGCTTTGCAGATGTAACTCTTCTTTCTGTATTTTGTTTGATTTCTAAAATCAGTGACAGGGTGATAGTCAATGGAAAATATCATAATTCAGTAAATGCCCTTTTGGCTAATCGCCTATTTAAAAGACAACCAAAAAAAAAAAAAAAAGGCTTCCAGAATCAGAGAAGCTAAAACAGCCAGCTGGTGCGCTATCACCGGATTTTAACTGTAGTCATTGAACTCAGTTCTCAGTTTCTTGTCTGTTTGAGACTGGCACAAGCATTTATCTCCTGGTTGGTGAGTGTTCAGTTCCCTGTCAGTTACTTGCAAGGAAACACGTAATTTTATAAGCAGGTAACTTAAGACAAAGGAAGTACTCAAAAATGCTTATGGGAAGGCCTTTATGAGTTGAGCTTGACTAATTATATTTAGCTGGTTGTGAGGAAGTAGAGATGTGAAGCTTCCACTAATGGATGCCAGTCTCTGGAATGTGTTTAATTATGTTTGAGTATGTGCGGAACTGCCTTTTCTCAAAGTCTAGCTATGTCTTAGCAGTGGTATGAGAAGCCACGGTGAAAATCTTGATGAAAACCAGCCTACAACTGCAGTAAATCCCTTCAGTAATTATATTTCTCAGATCTCCTCTTCTATGAGGTATTCTTGGGTTTTTAGAGAGAGGTGGGAGTGTTGTTAAAACAGCTACTTCTTATCCTATTTAAATCTGCACAGATGATAAATGTTTAGTACTTTTGAATCTTTTTTATAAACTCATGTCAACAAAAAATTGCAGTTGGTGTAATTTTAGCATTCATATATTCTGATATCTTCTTATTAATGGGCTTATTTTTAACTATCTTACAACAGTCCATCAACAAACATGATGGTAGTGATGGGTGTTGCAGAATGTGAACAAAGAGCTCAATGTTCAAATCAAAGGATTTTAATGTAAATATATCTCATTCTGGCTTAACTGACTGAAAATTAGTCATTATTCCAGCATCTTCAATGGTTGACTTCTTAGCATTTAATCTTATAATGGGCAATCTATGACTACCCATACTGTATACAGGCAGTTATTTTTCTTCAACTTGATGGTTATGTTGCTGCTGTCTTTTTAAAGAGTTCAGATTGTCTTTTGAAGTTGCATTTAATTATCTGGATTTAGCTTCACAGAAGTATATTTTAGTGTTGGGTTAAAATGCTACTTCAATGTGACTACAGAGCCTGTCTGCCCAATGGGAAACATTTCTAGACAACTCTTGTGTTTCTCACAACTCTAGGGTGAGTTACTAATATAAAAAGAGGTCTGGCAGTTTGGCTGTGTATTTAAGTAATAAATTTGTAAATGGCTACAGATGTAACTGCTATTATCGGTTTCATGTGCAGATGCAGTGTTTTCAGAATCTCTGCTTATAAGATGGCAGTGCTGCCATCTTACAAATATTAAAGGAGTAAGAATAAATTCATTGAAAACATCAGATAGAAGGGCTGAAATGATGCCTTCTGAATATATTCCAGCCACTAGTGGTTTTAAAAAAATTGGAAGTTGCAAAATTTTTATAGCACTTAATTTTACAGAGAACATTATAATATTTATGTGGTTTGTTAAAATTTACTGAAAGTTGTTTAAATCAAAACAACTAAGTTTCCACAACTTAGTATTAAAGCCCTTTAAAATGTCTTCTTTTTTTCTTTCTCATATCTCATTAAATACTTGAAAAAGTTTTTAGAGACTCACTTGGTGATATCCCACCTATAATGCAAAAAGCACACTGTAGATGGAGGTGTCTTGAGGAGATCTCAAAAGGTTATGCTGTCATTATCCCTGCTTAATTAAATCAAGAGATGAGTTGTGTATGGATATTCGAACATCCACTTGCAGCATATATATGTTTTTTCTGTTGAAATCTTGGATAAACTATGCACTGTAAGATGCAAGGTCCAATAATTAGTGTTAATAAACTTCAAAGAGAGCAGCGTGGGAAAGCATGTAGTACAAATGTAATTACAAGCTGTTATGATAGTTTACAAAAATATGTATGTGCTTTATGTTGCTTTGTGCTTTGATTTTTTGTGGAGGTTACAACAAATAAAATAGTCTCCAGAGATTATTTCTCATGGTGCAGAGAAAGCACATCTCATGCTTACTATACAGCTTTCTAATTCTCCACTCTTTCCTTTCCCTTGGGTATGAGCTTTTATTCTGTAAAAATGGGGGTTTAACATTCTAAGTCTTCAATGTTGAAACAGTTTTTGCCTGTTACCTATTTTCCCCACTGTATTTCATACATTAAGTGTCTTGTAACTCAGCATGGCTTATGTTTCCAGCACTACCTGTATTCCAGCACTTCCAGAAATAAGCTGTGCTCTGACTGTGAGGGACAGCTGCAGTTGTGCCACTGTTTGCTACTTACAATGAATTTGGGAAAACTTACAATGAATTTGCCTTCCCTGAGGTAAACAAAATGACTGTCAAAGTGATGTTGTGTTTGAATATGAAGCAGTCATACAAGGCAGATCTCCCCATTTAGAGTTATTCCCATCAGTCCATGGGAATAACTTTTGCATTAAGGTTAGCAAAACTGAAGTATGCAAAATTCACAGATCTTCAGTGCTAAGGAATGAACAGGATTGGACAGGATCATCTATTATAATGTCCATCTTTTCATAGCTGTAATTCTACATATAAAATTTTCTCTACTATTACTCTTGATGTATTTTGTTCAAAAAATTATTTATTCCAAAATGTGAATTAGGTTTTCTGTTTCCTTTTGCAATAATTTAATATTTCTTTTACCTGAGAAAAGAATAAATAGTAATTGGAATTTGTTTTGTTTCTTTTTTTGGCGTAGCATATCTAGTTAGACTTGGCTGGATTAGTTTTATGTCATCATTTTTGAAAAAGGAACAATTCCATGATGTGATAAGATACAGCTGGTCATGCTATCACATATGTTGATGAGTGGCAAATGATATTTAGTTTTAGGACAAGGTTATTTTTTTCTCTTAACCATTATCTGTCACATGTCATAATGGCTTAGCCCATCTAGGATATGCTTAATGCTTTCTCTTTTTTTTTTTTTTTAAATAATTTTCTGTTTGGTCTATGGGAAACTAGAATCTTACAAGGCTTTTTTGACTGATACATTATGGGTGCGTTATGGGGTTATGGATGTACCCATCTCATTCTCTAGCTGTAGAATAAAAATGGCATTACCAATAACTGAAGGAGGTCAGGAGTACACTATGTTCTACAGAAATATTGTTGAGAGCCGAATAAATGAAAAGCTGAATAAGCTAGAATCACAGAAGTGTTTGGGTTGGAAGGGAATTAATGATCAACTAGCTCCAACCTCTAATGAATATCCAGTTCAAGCCCTCAGGTGGGCAAGGACCCTGCCACTAGAGCAGGTTCCTCAAAATTCTGCCCCACCAGCCTCAAACACATACAGGAGTGGGGCATCCACAAGTTCTCTGGTCCGTCTGTCCTAATGTCTCACCCACCCTCATTGTGTAAAATTAAACAAGTAAACAGAAACTAATAAAATACCCAAAAACAACAACAAAAAAATTTCTTCCCGATATCCTAAGTCTATCATCTTTCAGTTTAAAACTGTTGCTCCATGCCCTGTTTCTACAGGCTTTGGTAAAGACTCCCTTCCAGTCCGTCTTATAAGCCTTTATGCATTGAAAGGGCACAGTGATGTCTCCCTGGAGCCTTCTCCAGGCTCAGCAACCCCAACTCTCTAAGCCTGCTCTTGTAAAAGAGGTGTTCTACTTCTCTGACCATTAATAGGTTTACAGATACATTATATATGAAGAAATATTTATTGAAGACTTTTTAAATTATTGTGTTGAATGTTAACAAAGGCTATAACTATACTTCATGTAAGGTATCAGGAGACAAGTTGATCACAAAAAGTATCTTTATTATTTAGGTATGTGTAAATTGTGAAAGACAAGGGTCTTTTTGCCTGTTTCTTTTGGTGACTTTCTGAATTAAGTTACATTCATGATAATTTTATTTTCTAAATTATTATTTGGAGAAATAGATAACCTAATCAGGTTATAAGATCAATAGGCAAGTGACAGAAATTGATGTTAAACTGGTACAAAGTACACATATATGCAAGTTCTTGTGGCCTAGATTTGTATCTAGAAACCTAGATCTAGGCAACATATTAAAACAAAGCAAAAGTTGTATATTTGTTGAAAAATTAGGATTTCTGGTGTATAGTTCATTCAGAAACATTATCCCATTTCAAGGTTCTGGATGATACCAGCTAGAGAAATGTAATTTTTGTTAAGATCTTGAGCTAAAATGTTTCTACTGCTGTTCAGGAAGCAATGGTTTTCCTTAGAACTCTTCAACAAAAACAGTGATTTTAGTGGTCTAAACCTTACTGGAGGCGTAAGGAGCTACCTCTTTCCTGTGAAGTTTTTCTTTAACACTTTATAAAATTCTCAGTAAACCCCCGAATTAGGGAAGTGCATTGATAGTGTTGACTGTCCAGTTCCTAAGTTACTATTTGTCCAACAGCATCCAGGAGCTACCCTGAAGAGACAATAATTCTAATAAGGGACAGCTAGAATTTTTTTCAAGCGAAACTCTAGCATAAATTAATGTTCACATTCATTTAATGAATCTGTTCATAATGGTGGGTTTCAAATTGCATCATTCATGTGTTAGCACATGATAATGGTCTAGTCTCTCCCTGTATTGCACTTAACAATACTGTTTTTTAAAAAAATGAATATTCCAGAAAAATCTAAACTTCTGGGAACCATTACTGAGTCAATGAATTATTTCAAGAAACTAGTTGATATGGCATGCTTCAACAAGCCATGATTTTTCAAGTGGTGTCTTCATAAGATTGCTTGTAATGCATGCATTCTTAGATTGTTTTTACTAGAAAAAGATAATGTAAAACTCATTTTATATTTTCCTGGAGATATATCTGCTTTCTTAAAGCTGTCTACCAAACCTGAAAGGAAAAGTTTTCTTGGAAAATTGTGATTTCCCCCCTTATTGATTGCTTTGTTTCCATTCAGCAGTCTGTGGTCTGTAAACATGATGAAAGGCAAACAAATGAAACCAGTGTGTGACAGGAACTCAAACAGCCCTTCCTGGAAAACAACCGTTAGGAGTCCAAACTTTTTTCCTGTTTTCCATAAACATACAGTAACAGTGCATTAAGAAAACAACCCTGAGTTTACAAGGTGAAGAGATTCCTAGAATAACAATTATTATATACAATTAAGAAAAAGCTATTGCTGGGAAATAAATAGATATGTCATAATGAGGAACCTATTCCAAGCATATATGATAAACTATGCAAGGTGAGAAGAGTGTATTTCATGGAAATTTGTGAGAATTATGAACACAAAAAGTAGTGCATGCATACACAAAAAAAAAGGCATAAAACTAAACTGAAGATGGTACAAAGCTGAGCCTTAGGCTAATAAAGATTATAACTTTTTAAAGAAAGTATAAATTCCCTTGCACTTTCTTACTGCCTGATGCACCTAGGACCACCATTTTTTCCCCTCAATTTTCAATTTTTCCTTTGAAATATGATTTTTTTAGATGTGTGTTCTATTGTCACTACTGAGACTGGATAGATGAGCTTGACTTCCTGACAAATCAGTGCTGCATCTCACAAATTTATTTTGATGTTCCACTGCTGTTATGACATCTCTGTCTACTTAGTATCAGGATGAGTTAGGGAGACTTTCTTGACATATAACTCTTGACATATTACTCATATTACTTATATATTTTGTTTTTACTATAAATGAGAATAAGGTATTTTTTTTCTCAATTTCAGCCCTGTAATAGAATATGGAAGAAACCAAATTTGGTGTTTCTTTTATTGGTGGGCTTTGATAAGTCTGGCATTGATCCCTTGTGCTGTAAAATGAAATAGGATGCTGATGTCTTTTGTCCGATAGTAATGATGTCTCTTATTGGTGAAGCATGAATGGTTAGACAGTTTTACTTCTTCCATGTCCTTCTTATACACCTTCCCTGTAATAATGACTTTTTCTCCCCAGTTACCTTCTGGGATTTGTTTATTTCATCTGAGAGCTCTTGTAAGCACATAACTTTGTGCTTCACAACCGGGGTTCCAAACCTTATTTTCCTGCTGAGAATGTCTCTTCCTTGTTATTGATGAGGATGCCTGTTTGAAATTATAACTCAGCATATTATTCTTATATCAGAATTTTATATATTCTTATTTCAGAATTATAATTATAT
The DNA here is from genome assembly GCF_048771995.1 of Taeniopygia guttata. NCBI lineage: Eukaryota > Metazoa > Chordata > Aves > Passeriformes > Estrildidae > Taeniopygia > Taeniopygia guttata. Next base: position 55,618,976 of record NC_133026.1, on the reverse strand, counting down.
CAGATTTTATTCTTATCTGCTCATGGGCTAATTCCATGCAGAATGAAGTATATTTTTTCTTCTTTTTCCAAGAATCTAAAGGGAGTTAGATAAGTCAATGTGGTATTGTAGTTGTACTAATATCTGTTCTGTTGAACTCCAGCCTAAATGAATGTCTACTTTTCCCTAACAGCAAAATTGCCTGTAACTTCTCATGACTCCATAGATGAAAATAAGCACCAAATTAGTATTGATGCTTTATTAGAATGCTCAAATTAGTTTTAATTTGAAGTGTGTATGCATGTGTCCTAACATTAAAGCATACTCTGAAATTTGAAAATGGAATAGACATCAAAAATAAAGATTGAATTGTTAGTGAAAATTGGACTTGATTTCATTTTTAAAATTAATTGACTTGGTCTCCTGATTATAACTAATTGACTCTGTATTCTAGGCCGGAACTTCACGCCTATCACCCCTCTTCATATGACTTTAATTAACCAACTTACTTTGATGACTGTCACTGTCGAGGCAGGACGGGAATGAGAAGACTCATTCAGAAGGCTGTGAGAGTAAAACTCCGATTTATTCAAAATACACTGCTCTTTTATACAGAGATTCGTAAAGGTCAAATCTACTGGTCTTAAAGTGAAAACAACATACAACATTGGTTCAGAGTGCTTGACGCACAGTGATGGAACTTAACTATAAACAGTGTGAGAACAAGAGAGATAAAGACTTATTTACATTCTTTCCCAGCTCTTTCCCAGGCTTTTGGCTGGCTAGAAACTCTAAATTTCTTTCTTCGACTGAATCTGAGACAAACAGATGACAGTAGTGTAAAAGGCCTGATAAAGTTCAACAAATTCATCCCCTTCAATAATGGAGAAACAGTGTCTCTATACTGCTATATTATTTTATTCTGTTGTTGGTGGGAATCGACTTGTACATGCAACTGGGGAAAACCATGAAAGAGAATTAAGCCCATAGTAAAAACTTAGTATGTAGTGGTGAGTTTGGATATCTTGCAAAACTGGTCCTGGCTAGTTATACATGTGTGTGTAACTGTGCATGTGGATGCATTGCAAACACTAGCAGATATGTCTGCCTGTATGTAGGTTTAAAGGAAAAGTTAAACTAAAAGCAAAAGCAACAAAATCCCTTTGTGTTTTAGCACACTGCACTGTGAGTCAGTTGAGATTCCAGTCACATGTTCTGTTTTTCCTGAAGTTTTTCCTTTATTTTCTTCAGTCCTTGAACAGAGGCAGTTTGTAACAGGAGACTGCTGCCTGCTACGAGTGTTTGGATTAGTCAAGACAACCACCAAAATCAAAGGCTCTATTTCTGACAGAAATACATGTGTATAATTCTGCATTACAATCATGGAGTAATTGGGTTCAAAGAGGCCTTGGGAGGTCGCCTAGTCTGACTTCTTGCTCAAAGCAGGATCAACACAGAGTAGAGACCAGGTCTTAGAAATCTACAAGGATGGAAACTGCAGAACCTCTTTGGAGTACTTGTTCCTCTGCCTAATTATCCCCACAGTGATTTCTCTGCTCCCCACCACAAGTCCTTTCCCCTTCTATCAAATTGCAATCTGTGTTTTTTAGTTCATGTTCTTTGTGTCTCATCTTCCAGCTCAGTGCAAAGAGCTCCTTCCCAAAGGGCAAGAACTTGGCTTAGCCCTCCCTTGTGAACTTGACTCAGTTATTCAACATCTGCTTTGTACCTAGGGTCCAGAACTGGACACAGTATTCTAAATATTGTCTGTCTAGCACGGAGCAGGAGAGACTAATCCTCCCTCCATCCTCCTGACAGTGTTCCTGTTAGCACGCATGAGGATGCTGCTGGCATTCCTTGCAGCCAGGACGCACTGCTAATTCAGGCTGAAATATAAAAACATCCCTGCTTGTCTCTTGGGAATATAAAGTTTGCCACACAAGGTTGAAATTATTTATTTGGAATTCACCTGTGTGCAATATTTCAGATGAAAGTAGGAAGAGTCATGAAGTTCTAAATTGGAGTACAATAAATTCTCTGATCAATTTGCTGCCTGACACATGGGTGTTCTGACTAATCTGTACATTGTTCTAAAAATGAAAAACCTCTTTTTGGCTATATGAGTGTTAGCATCGACTTTCACAGCTCCTTTACCAAGGACAAAATGATACTGGCTTGCATAAAGTGAATCTTTAACATTTTTCATCACTACTAAAAAATATGCTTCATGCTTCATTTTTCCACAGATATTAAATACAGTCAAAATATATCCTGAGAGGTTTGTTGTTTTTTTTCTTTAAAGAAAAAAATAAAAAAGGTCACTCAGGCAAGTATCTAACTATTTGTGTTGAATTATACCTTTAAGGCATATGATGCATCTGCTTTTGAAGTTGTATTCATATTTGAAAATATTTATTTCAAATTGCTTCAAGCTGGTGGAAGGGTCCTCTAAGACTTAATCAAATTCAAGTTATTTGCTTTAGGAATCTGACAGAAAAGTAGTTTATTCCTGACAATTTTTTAATTGCTTTGCTATAAAGTATAAAACAATTCTCCTCAGTAACTTTCTGTAGAATATGCTAAAAAAAAGTTAAAGCCCTTTTTTATAATAGATAAAATCAACAGGAAAGCTCTTTATGCTACATTTCTGCCTGCTTGTCCCTTCCAGGTTGGTACTAGTAATACATTTCATCTGTTATCATAAAAGAAATTTGGCCAAAGGCAGAAATAACAGGAAGAATTTTATATATTGTTTTGTGGCTTTTGTCTTATCAGTTCAGCCAACATATATATCATGTCAATTGAAATTATCTCTGAAATGTCTTGAGCCCAAAACAAGAAGTGCAGTTATTATGAGGAATTTATAAGAGGTTATCTTTGAAATTAAAAGATAATTTAATTACTCTAACAATTTAATTATCTAACAATTAGCTAAATAATAAAATGTTATGTGCATATCAACAATTTAATCTGAATTGCAGTTTGCTAGTAGATGTTGAGCCAAATATTCTGTTCATTAATTTCAGTGATAACTGAAAGAAAAGACACTAAATCTACTTGTGAACGTTTTCATTTTGCATTTAATTTCTTTTCATAAGTCCCTATATTGATATTGACTTCTTTTGACAGTTGCACTTGTCTCATTCTTAGTAATTATATTTAATTTTGACCTTCTTATGGTTGTCTTTTCCCCACCAGTAATTATAGATCATTAAGTGGTGGAAAAATTACTTGCATAATTGTTACCCTTTATCAGGAAGCTAACTGGTTTGTACATAACTATACTTAAAGGATAAATCTTATCTGCCTTGGACTTGTGAACTAGCCAAAATTCACAACAGACGCTAGTAGTTTACCTTGCATATTTAACTTCTATTTCTTCCTTTTTTCCATTTCACCTAAATGAGATGATTTTGTTAGAATTGGAGAGAGAAGTAAATAAGACATTTAATCTTACATAATTTATTCTGATACTTTCTTTCATAGAGGCCTAACTTTGAAATCCTCTCTAATTTTAGTCTAGTTCTCTGAAGCTTATAGTGAAGATGACCTGAAACTTGGTTTTAAGGAAAAGAAAAAAAAAAAAGGCAATATTGCTTTTTATCTGTATTTTACCATCTTTTTTTACAGCCTTTTATTTTGCATAATTTTAGCCTTTTGATCTGTTTGAGTTTTTCTCTCTCACTGTCAAGGCTTTTATATTTCAGACTTGGTTTCCTCCAGCATATCTGTCTACCTTCATCTATTGTAAAAAAGCAAAAAACTACAAGATGAACTTGTGATAGAATAAATGGTCAAATTTCTCTGTGTAATCATGGTCTTATATAAAGGAACTGTTCATTGTACAGGACTTTCTTCCCTGCACCTTTGGTTACTGCTCACATAAAACAATCCTGAAATACTCTGCAACTTCCATAAAGATGCAGCTAGTAATTAGCAGCTTTGATCTGTAATGCAAGAAAACACCTTAGTACATAGAGCATAGTGGTAATCTTTAAGCTCAAGTAGATGGTAGGGGAAACTAAAGTCAAAATTATGGAACTGGTTTAGGAATATTGTTTCTGGAACAAAGTTCAGCTACTATGGAGGCTTTAATGCTTTAGAAACTTTTCAAGGGTTTGCATTTTAAGAGGTTTTTTTTAGCGTTGTGGATTGTTGGTATTTGGTATTTGTTTTGTTGGGTTTTTTTCTTCCAAATAGAGTTGGAAGTATTGTTTTTGTTGCTGTTGGTAAGCTTATGATTTTTTTTATGAGAGATTCTTGCTAATGGTAGTTGTGCTGGATCACGTTTCCTTGCAACTTAATGTGAGTTTTTAATCTAACCAGCTGGGTGTCATTCATAGTCCTTATGGTCTCTAATTAAATTAAAAGGAAAAAACAAATTCAACACCTGATGAAGTGTACTTGTCAAGCACATAAGGTGGTTTTATGTGACTCTAAACCACTGCTCACAGTAGTTCCAATACAGACAAATTCTAATTTAGAAAATTTCCCAAGGCCAGGAATGATGTCTAATGATGGCATTGCAATTAGAAAAAACACATCAGTATTATACCAGTTGCTCACACTTGTGTTATTTCCATCACTTGACTAATTGACTAGTTTAATTTTTAACTAGTTTCATCCTTTGTCTGCATCTATATATGTTTTCTGCTGATAATCTTATGCTGCATATGTTTTTCTGACATGTTTCAGACTTTTCAAAGTCTGCTTTGTGTCCAGCCTTGTGCTGGTTGCTATTGCTAAGGCCCAGTTCTGCTCCGCTGTCCCTGAAAAGTGACAGAAATGATGGAGAAGTCCTCATGCAGTTTTGGAGCCTGTCCCTCTGGGGTCTGTGAGTCATGGTACAACACTCTGACCAGCCCTATCTCTGTCTTTACTGGAGTGCTGCTTGCTCATAGGTGTGGTAACTAGTGACTTGGCAAGATATTTTCTTTCTCTAGTATTAAACTACCAAAACAACCCACTGCTATCAATACATGGCAGAGTTTTAAAGTAAGCTTCATGAACATGAACTGAAATCCAAAAATATCTGGATTGTGTGACTAAAACTGTAGTATTATTTCATGTGTTTTTGATTTCAGGGCACCTAGAGTATTTTCAGTTGCTTTTGCTTTTGAGGTAAGGAAAATTTTGGAAAATCATGTGAATTAAAAATCATTTGGCAAAAGATACTAGCATGTTTTTGGATTTGTAAGTCACTTGTTCTCTTACTATACATTTGAATTAATACAGTTGAAGACTGATGGGGTTAACTCTATATGATGGATAAAATTAAAGAGGATTTTTTTTTTTTTTACATAAGCATATTTACTTACGTAGGCAATATTACATACTGAACTATGAAGGTTGTAGATCAAGACATGGAATTCCAACTTCTATGAAAAAGTCATGGGAAATAAGGGAGTTCAATGAACAATTAAGAAGTCAGTTTAAGTTATGTAATTATTGTCAGACTGCCAATAATTATGCAGAGAAAAAAAACATTGCTTCATGAAGTGTAACAGTAAGAATAAGTAATATTTCACCATCCCAATAATAGTAATAGATAAAAATGTATTGAATTTCCAGTCCTAAAGTAATTGAGTAGCAGTAAACGTGGGGCAAACTGATAACTGCTGGAATGAACACAAACAAATAGAAAATAATTACACCTTTTGTAGACAGAATTAAAACATTCCTGTTCCTGCATAATAAGAGGAATTAAGATTAATCTATGTGTACAAAAGAAATTCTGCTAATTTACATGATCATCACTATGCCTGGTTTATTCAGCTAGAGGTGCTGATAATATGCACAAGAACCTTAAAAAAAATAATGGCTTTACACTTGTATTATAATGTGCACACACACCAAAGAATTTATATGCCTATTTCAAGATATGCACTAGGTAAAATGAAAAGCCATATGTTTCATTTTGAAAGGAAAAAATCACATTCTGTGACATTTCCAGTGTGTGCCTACATGCTTCATGACAACCTTGCAAAATTGTTGTGAAATATACAGCTCAAAACCAAAATTTTATTGCACGTTATAAACATGAAGAAAACCAATTCTGTGATGTCTCACCATTTAAAATGATTGCTTTAGAGTGAGTGGAAATTTTCAGATGTATTAGTAAAAAAATGCTGCTGAGTAAGTTGTATAAATGTACTTTCAGGCTTGACAGAAATCAGGCAAGGAGTAAGAGCCAGTCTTCCAAATCTTGGGATCAGTATTCATCTAATAGACTTGGTTTTTTTACTGTTATGTGGAGCACACTGTTGTTTTGTTTCACTGAATATTTCAGCCTTTTCTTGCGGATAGCTTCCAAGGAATATTGGTGGATTTTTATTCATAACAGCCAGTGAACACCAGTTTAAAAGAATCACCTTAATTTCCTTTATTTCCTTATCATAGGAAGTAGATTTAGTAAGGAATTTTCTGCTGTATGGAAACCAGAAAGTAAGCTTTTTTTTTTTTTTGGATGGTTCTCAAGAAGGGGTGATTACAGAATGTTGGAAGATATTGTGATAGGTTATATGCATAACCTAATTGGTAAAAATGCTCCTTGATGCTGGTATTTGTACCCTCAACCTGGTCTAGTATTCACAGTCAGACTTATAGTGTACAAAAAGCCCTGTAAATAACATCATTTCTGCTCACATATCTAATATTTTAAAGCTCATCCAAAGCCTATCTTGGCATCCATTAGGCAAGATACCTAATATACTTATGGTGTGTTAATATAGCTAGAATATATTCAAGTCATTGTCTGTCACATCTGTGAGCATGTTACTATGGATGACAATTTTCAACATTTTTATACTTTTTTTTCCCTAATAAGTGCTTTTCCATATTTTTCATGCTAGCTTCAATAGAAATGATCAAAAAATCTGAGTTGTTTATAGAGCCTAACCCATCAGTTCTTTTATTAATGAAGAAAAATCCTGGTGTCTATTTTGATATGTTTAGCATATAAATGCTTTTAAATATGTGCATGATATATATGTATCAGTTCAGAGTATTTGGTTATACTGTGGCTGTACTACAGAGCTATACCCATACCACTTGAACAGGGTGTCACACAGCTTGGTTGACTGTAACCAGCTCTGTTCTTCTTGTTACAGTTGGTAAAATATATGAAAGATGTGTTTGCACCAACAGCAAGACAGAGCTCAGGTTGTCACAACACTTGAGCACCTCTGTTGGTCGCTGTGGTAGTATCGGCATTTTTATGGTTTTGTAATATTGCTGAATAATTGTAGCCTGAATAACTAATGCAAAAAAAAGGATTCGTTGCACATCAGCTTTCTTAACTGGGTTCTTAAGTGTGCACATATATTTATTGATATGTCATTTTTAAAATGTGAGAATATATATGTATTATTTATGTTTATTAAACCCACATTTCATTTCTTGCATTTAAAATGCTAGATGTGTATCATTGTGCTAGCTGCCATTGCAGACACACGACTTTTACTAGATAGCTACTTTTTTTCTTGAATTTACAAGCTGAGAAAACAGGCAATTTCATAATGCTAGACAGTACATCTGTGCTGGTACCCATAGGATTCAATATTTTGCCAGTTGTGATAGATAATTTGTTTAAGCATAAGGAAGTTCAGAGCAAAAAGGAAAATATTCTCTGCAGGAAAACATGTAGAGAAGTGAAAGAATTGAGTACCTAATAAAGGACTGCTAAATCTAACTTTGCTTATAAGCACCCTAATCTTTTTCTCAAATATTTTAATATGACTGGATTCTCTCTGCCAGAGTGTAGTACAGGTTGTATGCAGCTCAATGCAATGGCTGCCTGTTGTATGCATCCACACAAATAAATGCACAGCACAAAAATATCATTTGGCCATGTCAGATCATGCTCTTGTCATAAGGCAAGTGACCAATGATTCTTTCAAGCAAGGTGCTGTCCCTACTCATACATATGTGCATATATCTTTTTATATGTATATATCTATATATATCTGTATAAATATGTGCATGTCAGCTTTTCCTCTGTGTGTTACTCTCATACCTTGATGATCATGTCCTTTTTTGCTTGGGTAAAACAAAAATGGATTTTTGTGGGTAATGTTTCAAACATTTTGATGGTCAATGTTTCAAATAGGGAAACTGACTTCTCTGTATATTTCTTGGTCATTATTAAAAATAGAAGATTACTCAAATATGTCTTCTGTAGTTTGGAATGTGATGTGTATTTACAGTTAAAAAAGCATAATTTTGGCAGTCTGTCCATCTGCTTGCTAATTTATGCATCTGTGTTCTTGTAGGATATGAAATCTCTGTGTTAATAGAGTGTGGCTTTGGCTTTCTGAAGTGTAGGAAGTTGTATTGATTTATGCAGCTGAGTTACCAGGTTGTGCTGAAGTTCCTGGGTATAACAGTGAGAGCCTATGTCTGTAAAAATTTTTATTGGTATGAACTGGGCTTTTTTCTTCTCACCTTGCTCCATTTTTAGCCAACATGGTTGCTTGTCTTCTGATCCATGGGAAGAGGTTGATAATGAAGCACTAAGCTTCCTATGGGAAAATGTCTTGTCTTGCATTTGCCATGTATGTAATTCCCCTCCCCCCTGATGCTGGTAGCCGAAATGTTCATGTCTAACATAAGTTTTGTATCTGAGCCTCCCCTTGAGGCTTGCAGTAAGGACTATCCTAACGACTATCCCACCAGCCTTTCAGCAGGAAGACTTGTCCTTTTGGTTATGCTTCTCTTTCTCCAAACTAAAGACCTCTGGGGTCAGCCAAGATGGAAAGCTGAGCTTTTACAAGACGGATCAAGTCAGCCCTACTGACCTTAACCTGCCATGTAGCAAAGGCCCAGATTGAGCTATGTCAGCTGGCTGGATCTTGCCTCAGATGCCAATCAAGTGATCCCTTGATTGTGAATTAAACTATCAAGATACTCCTGCTAAACAAGAGGGAGCAATCAGCTGGCTTCTTACTTTCCTTCTAGTACCCTCTGCCAATACATCAGGAGAAATTTCTGCCACCAGGAACTGCAAGGACACAGAAGTGTCAGTAATTCTTTCAAAGTTGTAGTTTCTCAACTTTTTACTACTTCTTTTGAAATTGCATTTCCACAATTTTGCCAGCTTTACCAGCTGCTGTCAGACCTAAAGCCAGAAGATTCTTCTTTGGGATATTTGGGCTGTTGCACGTTTCATCAGTTCCCCTCAGGAGCTTTGATCTGTTGTTTTGGAGCAGATAGCAAGACCAGGGTCTAAGGGGAGAAGACTGAAAAGTAAAAATGTTCTCAAGTGATGCTGCCTTTTATGTAGTACGTGAACAGCTTTTGTTAGTACCAGACATTTCTTCGAAGGATATTATTTTTCTCTGTCTAGTGGTGTTAGACAAAAAACTAGCAAAGAATTAATGATTAGGTGTCATGATATTTCCTGACTTCTGTGTTTCTTGTAGCTAGTGCTGTCTGTCTCAGCCCAAGCCAAAGTGGTGACTATCCATTATTTTTATTTTGCTACCTCCTCCTTCAATTAATCATTGACTCTGTTTTGCTATAAGCAGTTCATAATGAGTGGTAAGATTTTAGGAAATTAATTTAGGCTCTGGAAAAGGAAACGGCTAAATAAGATTAATAAATGGCATTAAATTTCTGAAGATATTATGTATTGGTACTGAAATCTTCTATGAATGCAACCTTTCAGTCTAAGAAATCAATAGTAGTCCAAGTTTTTGTGTACAATACTAAATAAAAAGCTGAATATACATATAGAGACCCCACTATGAAAACCCCACCCCCAAAATGAAAATGTTGTATGTTCTTTATTGCATTCAATACATATGACTTCTTTGAGCCAAGAAATGTTAGGTGGTATCCTTTTGAAAGCTCTTTCAGTAATATGTGGTTCAGTGATTACATTGCCAAGATAAAAAAAAAAGAAATTAGATAAAACTTATTTATCGTTAGATTACTATAGTTGGCTTTAAAGGCAGACTAAAGACTGGAGGAAAACTGTTGGTGTTTGATGAAGAGGATTAAAACTGTATTTTGGAAGATGCGGTTTGGAGGTGTTTTTCTGATTGTGTGGTAAGCAACTGTTACAATATAGTAATTTATCCTTATAAATAAAACAGATGCAAGTTGGGGAGATCAATGTTAAAATCTGAAGTTGTCTTGATATGTTTGAGTCATCCCTATGTCAATCATAGTACTGTAAAAAGAAGTTAGAGAAGTACTTAACAGACTTCTAAGCAGGAAAAACTAAAACTGTTAACATAGTTTATCCTGGAGAATATTTCATGTGTAGTTTATTTTATTACTTCAAAGGTTTATATTCCTTTTTCCTTTGTCTGCATTTCAATATTGCCTTTAAATTGAGTTTTGAGATTAAAAATATGCAAACTAGATTTATTTTTGAATGGTTTGTGTACCGCTTTTGGTGACTGCATCCTGAAGTTGTTTTGTACTAGGAAACTCTGTTCTATTGGAAGTTACAGTTTACAGTTAAGAGAATGAGAAATTTCCAAACAAACTTTGTGTAATGAACCAGTGCTTCTATATTTTTGGTCCACATTTAAATATGCTGAAGTAGCTATTGTGAAGATGCATTGTCAGCCAATTGTCAGTTATAATTCTGTTGTGTTCGAACACAAAGAAACAGAGCTGGAACGCAGTACACAGACTAAAGGAATATAAAAACAATATATTTTTTGTGCTTGCTTGGCCAAATCTTGAAACCAGAGTAGGACCATTACTTCTAACATCACTAAATTTCTTAAACTAGTTTTAAGAAACTTCAGGAGGTTCTCTTGCTGTTAGGAGAAAAACATTCAAGGCAGTTTTGTCTGAAGCATTACCTACCTGGTACCTGTTAATTCCCTGAATCATTCTGTGACTTTAAGGATAGCTTTAAAAACCTGGAATTAATTTAGTAATTGATTCACATAACCTTAATTGCAGTGTGAAGTAATGGAACTCTGATTGCACACAAGCCAGACTATAATCAGTGATGCATGCACTCTGGAAGAAAAATCCTGTCAGAAATGAATGATCTTTATGAGCTGTGGATATTTAAAAGTACAAGATGACAAAAAAAATTCTAAAAAAATGATCAATATCTTCTTTAACTAATGGATATCTAGTTTAAGAGAATTGTGTTGTGCCTATATTAATCAGGAAATTCAGCATAATTTGAATGATTTACTGGCTTTTTAACAGAGTCACCGTGTCTGCGTTTCTCAGTTATCTGTGATGGTTTTTAATATATTGGCTAGTTCATCTTAAATCTATCAGGGAATAGAAGCCTGCAGGCAGTGAAGGAGTTCTGGTAAGTCCTGTGAAATTCTGTGGTGGGAGGGGAGTCTGTGCCTCTGTCCATGCTGAGGGAAGGCTGGCAGAGTGCAGCACTGGAGGAAGAGCAGCCAGGTGTTCTGGTCCCTGCGCTGTACCCAAGGCAGACACGTGGTGCCTGCTGGGAGGGTTTGGCATGGATCTGATTTCTATTTTAGCTGTCTAGCCAAAAATGAAAACAAGGAGTAGGAGGAAGGAAAATGAAAGGTTTTAGATTGGCACAGAGAAGGAAAAGGGGAAAGTGGGAAAGTGAGTCACATGCTTGTAGTAAAAGAAGCTACAGCTACATGGACAGAGGACCCTGCTTACTGAAATCTCCCCAAATTTTTAAGGAGACTTAGACACATTTATTTTTGATCTACGGCTCCATATAGAAAGATCAGGAACCTCTATCTCTAATTGTGTACAGAGACTGCATATCAAATCTTGACCTGCATACATCAGGTACCTGCCCAATGTAATGGAAACTGAGACTGAAAAATAAGTTTTTATGGGGATACATACATAAAGATTAGTTGTTTATGGGAAAGAAGTTTGTAGAAGATGGGTAACTTCTGACAGTTAACCCAAACCACATGTTTTGTGTTACCTGTTGTAGCTCTAGGAGATAAATAGGTAAGGAATTTATATCTGCCCTGTCTCTGACATTTTCAGCTACTCATTTGAATATCCTACAGGGTAAAAAAAAAAAGTATATGTCTCTGTCTATCTTTTCAACAGACATATTTTGAAATGGGAACAGATGCTGGAGGCAGTCTGAAAAAGTGTCCATACATTTATATATATATATATATATATATATATATATATATATATCCTGAAGCACTTGGACTCCTTGAGAGAATGAAAAGCAGTATAACAATATATTAATCTGAATCTCACTAAAAATCAGTACTATTAAATAACAGAACTCCTTAAAGGCTTTTTTGAACCTGTTTGCTCCCAATAAAATTAATATCCAGAGAAAAAGAATTGCAAAAAAATTAAATATGTTTGGAAAAAAGTTGCTTTCTGCTATCTGATAGCACAGTACATACAAAATCTGAATATTATTTATATATTCAATTACTTATACATTAGAGTCTCTATTTTGAAAGACTGGCAGCAGTCACCTTGACAGAAGAGGTTACAGTGACAATGCTACTTTGTTGCCAGTAGCAACATCTGTGTTAAATGTGCTTTAATTAAGTTTGAGTTTTGAAGTTTATTGCTGTCAGAGTACTTGGTGACATTTTGTGAAAATGAGGTTGGAATTATAATAGAGCTCGTCAGCCAGGTAATCTCTGCCTGTTGCTCTCTCTCTGCCAACTTGATACTCCAAGTCCACTGTCCTCAAGAGAAAGGTGACATCCTGCTGGAAGACATCTAGTGGGAAGGGGTAGAAAATTCTCAGGTCAGTTAATGCTGCATTCAGACACATAAGTCAGGTTCACTTAGATGACCTTTCATGACTTCATTTCAGGAGTTAACTCCATTGTGTAACTCATGGACTTATTTGAAGATAGAATCCAGTGAATTTGTATGGCTTTGTCTTTTCCTACTGCATTTACAAAGTTCTAAGTTGCTTAAATTGTCCTCTTCCTACAGAGTTTAACCTGGCTCACTGTTTGAGACTCTCTTTATTACTTGGAGCTCAGGTGGAAAAAGTAATAAGGATTTAGAAAACCTGTCAGGCAGAGCTTCCATTTTACCTGAAATTCACATTACTAATGACTTCTGAGAGACAGACAAAATATTTCATTACTGCTAAGCATAAGACTTTTACAGTTAGGTATATTTAGTTTGTGTGGCGAGGTTTTGGTAGCTGGGGTTGAGGGAAGGGAGGCACACAGAGAGCTTCTGTGAGAAGCTGTTAGAAGCTTCCCCCATGTCCAATGGAGCCAATGCTGACCAGCACCAAGATGGATGTGCCACTGGCCAAGGCTGGGACAATCAGAACAGGTAGTAGCTCCTCTGTGCAAACATATTTAAGAAGTAAAAAAAGGTATAGCACAGATGCAATTGCACTCAGAGAGAAGCGACAATATGTGAAAGGAACAACTCTGGAGACACCAAAGTCAGTGGAGAAGGAGGGGCAGGAGGTGCTCCAGGTGCCAGAGCTGAGATTCCCCTGCAGCCTGTGGTGCAGCCCATGGCGAAGCAGCTGTGCCCCTGTATCGCTGACTGGGGGCTATGTACAGGTCATGAACGGGACGGGACTGCTGTGGCATGCATCTCGAGGTGTTTATTTTTTAGTATCAGTCTCATTACATGGTTATGACAATGGGAAGATGCCAGCAGCTCACATCCAGGCAACAGACCAAGAACTTAATTAACACGCCTGGGTCCTAGAGTCGCCGCGGATAGCTGCTGGATCCGGACCGCAGGTGCGTCGGTGGTTGGAGAAAATAACAAGCTTCCACCGAAGGCAGGTGACTCACGTGTGGCTTTATTTCCAAGGGTTCAGGAGAAGGAAAGCGAGGTGGGAGACGAGGGGAACAACCACTTGGAAGGGAAGCCAGCTCCGAGAGCCCCGAACCAGGGGCGGGGCAGAGATTATAACTATAACTGGGTAGGAGGGTCAGGATACAAAACGTCCAACTAGGTGAGGGCTTGAGGGCAGAGTCAGGGAAGAGCGACAGGGCAACAGCCAACGGGGATGGAGGGAAGGGATGGCTTCGAGGCGAGAACCAACGGGGGTACAGAGAACTAAGAACTTTCCAGAACTGGGGGAAGGAGTACACAATGATGGACAGGAGCAAAGGGAAGGGATAACAAAAGACTGACAACCGGGGGAGGCGGGAAACTAAATGTCAGTTGCCTCCCAAGGCAGAGCAGGGGGGCCATCAGCCATACCCCCTCCCACACTTAATGTTACAACTTACTTTATAAGCTTTTTGACCAATCACACAAAGCAAAAGCATATTGACAGGAGTTCTATCCAATCACTATAAATACACGTACCCTTGGTTAAAACAATGCTTGCTTATTTAGAATATAATACTTGCTTGTAAGCCTTAAGATACAATGCACAGAGCTCCATTATTAAGCTTAGAACTTCCTAATATCTCACCAGATATACTTTTCTGCAACTTAGGAAGTTATTCTACCCAAGCGTTAATACACAGACAATTGTTCTGCTTGTCCTTTCTTTCTACTTTTTGTGTAATTTTTCTGCTGACAACTCTTATAGCTACTGCTTAGCTCTAATCACCATCCTGCTGTCTCTGAGGCCTGCCTTTTGCAACGTGCCCCAAACCCTCTGATTTTAAGGAATCCCACACCCTTGCAGCCCATGAAGGATTGTGGGGATGCAGAGACCCACATGCAGCCCATGGAGGAAACCCACACTGGAGCAGGTGGATGCTGTGAACCTGTGGGAGACCTGTGCTGGAACAGGGTCCTGGCAGGACCCACATCCTGTAGAGAGAGGAACCCATGCTGAAACAGTTTTCCTGGTTGGGTTTACTACCCTTTTGGGGGAACCCACACTTGAGCAGGGTGTACCTGAAGGTGAGTCACCCACTCTGTCACAGTTTGTGGAGAACTGTTGCCTGTGGGAAGGACTCAGGCTGGAGGAGTTCATGCAGTAATGTCTCCCATGGGAGGCAACCCAAGTTGAAGCAGGGGAAGGACTTCTCTCCCTGAGCAGTGGCAGAAAATCCTGTGATGAGCTGACCGTATCTCCCACTCCCTGTCTCTTTCCACCACTAGGGCAAGATGGTAGAACCCCTGAAGGAAGGAGGAGTGGAATAAAGGTTTTTCAAGATTCATTTTAATTCTCATTATCCTGCTCTGATTTTGATTGGTTATAAATTCAATTAATAACCTCAAGTCAAGTCTACTTTGCCTGTGACAGTAAGCGATGAATGATCTCTCCCTGTCCTCATTAATCTTTCTCATTCATCTTTCATTATAATTGTTTTTCTCTACCCAGTTGCAGAGGTGAGTGATAGAGCACCTTTGGTGGTGGCTGAGCATCCAGGGGGGATCACTTAGACTATTTTATGATGTCCTGTTGCTGAGGAAAAGAAGCATGCTGGTAAACTAAAGATGTGGTGCTTTGCAGTTTTTTATGGTGCGAGTTCTTTTTTTTTTTTTTTTTACTGTTGTGTTGGAGTTTTTTGTTTTGGTATTTTAGGGGGAGGTTTGTGAATTGGTTTTACAGCTTTCATCAGTTAAATATACAAGTGTCAGCAGTGCTGAATGAATGCAAGACTGAAATGTTGAACTCATCTGGTTCCATTATTTGGATTGGATGTATACATAAAAGTTGTAATACCTGTATGTTTGATTTTCATTTGATATGTTGATTTATTTGGGGTTTTAGGTGCATGAGTAAGATGCAAAACTGCAAAAATAATAGTAAAAAATTAGTGGATATTCTAAGTAGAAATTGGAGAAATATTCTTAATTATACTGTGTAAAGACTTTTCAATTTGCTACTTGATCTATTTAATAGCGTAACCTGTCTTTTTTTTTTTTTTTCTATGTAATACAGTGCTCTTTCCTAAAGAGGAAGGGGAAGGTTGAGGTTACAGAATGTTACTCTAATTGTTATTATTTATGTGGTTGTTGGCAGTGAGACTTGTAGCATAAGGTTGAGGTTGATTCAAACATTCATAGAGGTGTCTGTAGTTTGTTTGTTCTTTTCTGATACAAGTTGGATGAATATGGATATGTGAAATGAAGCATACTGATGAATAGTTCTGGAAGTTTATATGCTTTGCAAATGTTGAAAAATATTAGCTATCTCTTTGCTAATTCTTTTATTCTTTAAAACAGATATTTTCATCTACAGCTTGTGTTCAGCGGGGTAGATTTAAACCTGATTTTTGTTCACCCAATATATAACCAGTAAATTTCTTACTCACCACTACAAAACCACATGTATGTACAGACAGAAATAGTCCATAGATAAATATTTTTCAATTA
Source organism: Taeniopygia guttata (assembly GCF_048771995.1). Lineage (NCBI taxonomy): Eukaryota > Metazoa > Chordata > Aves > Passeriformes > Estrildidae > Taeniopygia > Taeniopygia guttata. The sequence continues at coordinate 55,602,773 of NC_133026.1, read as the reverse complement.
TGCAATTCTTTATTGCCTATTGCTGTTATTCTGTAATAAATGCATTTTCTGCACTTGAAATACAGGACCAATTTTTTAGATGTTGTTATTGGTTCAGTATAAAAATAGCAGTTTTTAAAAAGCAGTCCAAATTAAAAATTGCATGTTGCATCTTTTTCTGTTCTCTGTGGAGGAGGAAGAACTTAATCTCCCTATTGATGTTTTTGATGCCATATTACTTAAGAAAATAACCAGAAATATAAAAGCCTGTGTATAGATTTTGAAGGCATAATTGTGATGATCAAAAACCTTATGGGGAAACAATTCTAAATGAATTCAATTTCTCAGAAAACAAAAGAGCTCTGAAAGTTCAGTGTCACTCTGAACAAAGCAATTCATTACTAGCCTGTTGAAACATCAGCTTTATTCTAATAGAAATTGTGGACAAAACCCATAATCGGGAAGTGCTATTTGAAATAAATAGATATTTTTGTTTTAAAGTTGCTAAAATTATAGTAGATTCTAGTGTAAGTTATTAGTTTAATGGCTGAAATGCCTGCATCCAAGCCCATGAAAGGTAATGTGAGTTACCTCAGCCATGTGTATCAGCAACTGGAGCTGTGGCAAGATAAAACTCATTTCTTGCAGATGCCAAGCTGGAGATCTTGCAAAAGTGTTCCCAGGAGTGTTGGTGTTGGCCAGATCAGTAACTTGGTCTCTCAATTTACCACACTTCTGAGCAGCTGTTACTCACAGGTGAAAAGCATTCACAAGCCTCTCTGCATCCATTTCTTTACCTGCAGGCCACAGGTGGCAGATTTCTGCATGAAGTGTGCCTTATCAGCAGTTATGTTACTGTGATAGATGATAATGGGTTATCAATGGAATGGAAGTAAACCAGGTCAATAATCTATAAAAGGAAAACTTATTGCAATCACTGCAAGAACTGGATAATCAATTGAAAGAAAAAACTCAAGTAGTTGTTTTATGAAGAGCCTCAATAACTGCTCACTGTGGAATTTTTATTGTTTGTTTGACAAATAACAAATATTGAACAGAGCAAGTTAAGCATCTATAAAACACCTACATGCAAAAAGTATTTAAGTGAAGCTAAACAGTGTAGATTGCAACATGAATATAAATTGGCAGGAAAGGATAAATACCACATACAGCTCAGAATTGTATTTCACTCTTTATGCATGTTAAAAGAAGACCAGTGGACTTTGGAATTGATGTCAGTTCTCAAAACCAGAGAGGAGGGCTTGCCATCCCTGCTAAATGACAGGCTGCCACTTTTTCTTTTCCTGTTATCCCTAATGCACCAATGTACAAAGCTCCTCACACACACGCACTGTGAATGTGGCTGGCTGTAAAAACATCACATCCAGTTGTTCAGGTGTCCCAGACCTACAAACAGTCCTTACATAAGCCAGAACTGTATGTGTCAATCTTGTCTTACCCAGTGGCTAAACATGTTCAAACTTGTACACAAAATTCCCTCTGGTAGCTTCTCTTTGACCTACATTCACATTCATATCCAGCTGCAGATTTATCTTAATTTTCTTGCTGCCTAGTTAAGTTTGAAATTTGCAAGCATCCTGCTTGCTTGAGCACACATGGAATAGACAACACTCTCCTGAAGGTAGTGAGTTTAGAGTAGAGTTTAAAAAGAAGACAGGAGGGACTGCCGTGTTCAGGTACCAGACTTGCTCCTGCCTGCATTCAGCTAGCCGCTTTCTTTCCTGCTTCTGTCCTCTGCTGTTCCTGCTGCTTCTGAGTCATCTTAGTCCCTCTGGTTTTCATCCTGTCTCCTCACAGTTAAACAACTAATTTACTTTAAACATTTAGGGCCACTGTTTACTACAGATGTTCTCCATATTGGTATTTCTGGTGTTACTGAAGGTTATCTCAGACTCATTGTAGCCTTAAGATATTTGTCAAAGTTCTGTGGGTTTTACAAGACTCCCTAAAATGTTTCAGTGATCCCCATTCAGTTATTCCATGTATCTGTTTCTCCCATACCCACCCTCTTGAACCATTCAATGAAACCCAGCCCTTCCTCACAGCATCAGGTGTAATTCTTATTAATTTCTTGCCAAGGTCTGTGTTGTGTCCAGCAGATTCTCACGTGATCTTCAGGAGTTTCTCTCACCCTCCTCAACAGAATAATCTTCAGGGCTCAGTTGCCTTCAGGCATGTTTCAACATTACAGTTGTTCCCTTTTGTTACTGATCCTGAATTTAACCTATTTTTCAGTGCAGCTTGCTGGAGTAGCTGGTGCTCAGAGACAGTCAGAGACAATTTTTCTTTTTTGTTTTTCTTTTCATACTGATTGTAATATTAAGCATCAATGTACAAAACCAATATCTCACCCTTGTACTTCACTTCTGCATATGAATACGTGTAAAGAATGGGAAGTCTGATTTGCTGCAAAGTGGGGTAAAATATCTACTTTTTGGAAATAAGGAATTAGGGAAATACCTGATTGGCAGTTTTTCAGAATGTGTAAGAAGCTGATACCTTCATTGTTTGCAAGCAGGCATGAATTTAAATTTCCTCTGCAGGTCATCATCCTTGTTGTCAAAATGCATTAATTTCTCAGAAACAATTGAAAATTGATTAATTAATTTATTAGTTTATCAACAAGGCTGATAAATGTCCAAATATTTCTGTAATTTTATTTTGCGTGGGAGAAAAAACCAGTCTGAATTCACTTGCCTCCTTGATTTTGACAAATTCAAATGACGTTATTATAAAATAGGTCAGGTCTTCAGGAAGCTTGTAGTACATTTTCAGTAAACAGAGGAAAAATCATTCCTACTCTCTCTTTATTCAACATCAGATGTAATTGAGACTTTCTGAAGAAATACATGAGAGTTGCCTCTGCAGATTTTACATCTGCAGTAACTGGCAGATAATGTGACACTATTAAGAAAGACTTGAGCTCCTTAACTTTGTCACACAGTAGTGCCACCAATGTAATCCAAGTATAATAGCTTTCTGTATGGCATTACCCAAGCCATTCTTCACAAGTACCTTGACTTTCTGAAATATGATTGGCACTGTCATACAGGTAGAAAATATTGAAAAATTAAATAAGAGTATATCATTTTTCACTTAAGCTACAGCTAATCCCTTCAAGTGATGGTTGTCTCCTGCCACTTGTGTAGGCTCTATTTGATTTCATGTTTTAAAAGAAATATGATCTTCCCCCAGTGTTTGTGGTACTGTTTCATGTTATACTCTTTTTCCTTATTTTTATATTTTAATCAATCTGTGATGTATTTTAACACTAAATAAAAAGGAGATATGTTGTAGTTAAGGAATATGCATGGCAGAACCATATACTACTAATTTAGTACCATGTTTACCACACTGCAGCTGGTAGAAAATCAATAAGTTACTGAGTTCACAAGGCAACCAGTAAACCATGATATGTGACTCTACACGGTGTGAGATTGCTCAGGCAATGGATTCTCCTTTAACAATACAAAGCTTATTATAAAATTAAATATTGGAGTTATGAACCCAGGAATACTAATGCAGGATTTAACAGTGGTATTCTCATTAGACCAGAAGATAATAATTTCTCTATCTAAGTATTAGTTTTCCTCAGCAATGATAGACTACCCAGGATCCCTTCTAAGAGGAAAGACAATTTCAGTCTTCCACATTCATAGTGTTTATCACTTGGAAAAAAAAAAAAAAGGAGGAAATTTTAGTCATATTGGTAATTCATAATAATGGAAAGGAAAATGAAATGGTAAATTCTGCCAGTGTGAAGATTATTCTTCTTTATTAATTCTCAGTGCTTGATTTTAAAAGCTATTGATTATATTAAAAAACAAAAACAAAAACAAAAAAACTTGAAGAAAGCTGCTTATTATGAGCCTGATAGGTACAAGTGTAAAAAAGGTAAACATCAAAATCTAAGAGCTGTAAGATCCTTCCACAGTTCTTCACTTTTTATCCTTAAAAGTGCAATAGTGGAATTGATGCTTAAGTGCTCCAAGTCCTTTCCCTTTTGGCAGAACAGTGAAAGTGCTCTGTGGGTGCCTCACCCTTGCATTCAAATACTATGTACAAAAGAGAATGTATCACTTACCTGTACCGGTTTAATTGCAGTCAAAATAAAATCAATATGTGAAGCTCAATTATTATTAGTCTGTTTGCAATAATAATGATTGTAGTCCAAAATAATGCAGGACAACCTTATTAATACTGCTTTATAAAATTATTACACAGTAACTTGGTAGAACCTACTTCTCTTGGTCAATGTCCAGTACTCCCATGTTTCTTTGGGCCTCCTGTAGCAGAACAGTGCTGAGGTGCTGCAGGACATAATCAGGAACTGGGAAATGTTTGAAGCTGGTGGTGACAGCCACATATTTCTTCACAGTTTGGGTATATGGGGTTATTTTATAAGAGAGGGATCATATTTGAATCTCCTGAAAGGTTTTTGAATTATCCTTTTCAAAAACTTCTGGGTCTAAGCATCTATGAGACTGAAGGAGAATTGAAAGGACTTTGGAGGTACTGTGAGATGATAATCCCAATGAAAATCATGAGTTGTGTGTATATTTCTCAGTCTTAAAAGTTCATGCTTTTATTAAGTACTTGTTTCTGTCCTACTTCTGTTCTATTTGCTGACAGAATATGTTGTTTGAAGCTAGTTATTTGGAGTTGTCCTTATAAAACCAAACTTTCTTATTTAGAGAACAGGTTAGCTCTTATTTATTACTTGCTAACTTCATATATTTTATTAGAAGTGCGAAAGAAATTCGTAAATCATTGCATAGTATCTCAACTAGTAGTTTGAATAGAGCTTTTGTAATTATGGAATTTCTATTATAGACTTTTCCCTTGAATCAGTTATTTCTGAGTTTCTTACCCAGTTTTAGTGAGACTACACACTGGAGTTATAAAAAATTTGAAAAGGAGATTCAGAGAAAGATACACCTATGGGTGGTAGTCTTCTGAAAATTGGAAAGTAGGACATCGAGGGCTGATTTATACTTATTTTCTTAAAAGAAGTTTCTTTGGGTCACGGGCAGCGCAAAGGTCATCACACCTTATGATTTTAATTGTAAGGTTTGATGTAGTTGTAGCTGTTTTTCTAAAACTCAGGCTTCTGATATAGAGGAACAAATGAATCTTGGCTTTTCTTAAAAAAAGAACATTCTTCTGATATCTGTAGTATAGGAGAAAAGTTTGAAAATATGTTCTATGTTGCAGAATTATAAAGACAATCTGACAAGAAAATCTTTTCTCCTTTCTTAAAACGTGGTCTCTTAGTAATCAGGCTGTATTGCATTCCTAGTGTTGAATTTCCAAATTGTGGTGTCTCTGGAAACTTAAACTACTGCTTTCCTTTTTATAGCATTAGTGGGTGAAATAGCCTCATACTTGGAAATTATTAACGTTCTACATTAAATATTTTTGCTTTGTGTTTTTAATTTTGTTTTGGTTTTTTGTGATTTTTTGGGGGTTTTTTTTGTTAATTTTAGGACTGCAATGATATTAAAATTTTGGGAACAAACATGCCTTTTACAATATCCCTAAGTATATTCTGTTTTTTCAGCATTGCCTTTGACTGTTATATATGTTTATTTTTATAAGTAATTCCATCACAACTTTAAATGTGTGTTTTTATACTGAAGAAGATGAGGTGAATTTACTTTGCAATTCCTGCACATGATATCATTATCCATGGAGTTGGATTGGGCCATGGTGTTGTGGGATACAATTTAAAGTTCACATTTCTGTGGGCATGACTTTTATCAAATGTTAATTGCTGTTTTATGTATTTTTGACAAGGTCTAAATCTGAGAGAATCTTGAAGTATATCTGCTGGCACATTTTCTTTAAAATAAATGCACTGAACATACTGAAAAGCTTCCAGCTGAGGTTTAATGAAACATCAACCATAATGAGGCGTATTTTTTGTAAAGAGATTAAAATTCAGCTTTTGACATCTGGAAATGACAGGAGCTGGTATCACTGTCTCCCTGCTTATTTTGCTTTTCTAGTGAAGTTTGGGGTTTTTTTCCATGGCCTTGCTCACCAAGTGATTTCCAGTTCTTCACACGTATATGTCTAGATCCGAAGTTATTCTAACTTTGTCTGTCTCCTCTGAAAACTTGGCAGTACTCCCTGCCAAGGGAGTATATGCTCCCTTTATCTTCTTAGGAGTTTCACAGCATGCACCCTGTCTGCAAGTTCCTTCTGTGTGCTGATGCTGTTTCTGCCTATCATATCTTGCACTCCAGGAAGCTTTCTCTGATTGGGCATCCTCATTTGCTCTCAAGGCCATGTTTCCACCCATCCAGCATGCCCTCTCAATATAGCACACAAGCAAAACAATTATTGTGCCCATGAATCCTTCAAAAAAAATTGAGTATGCATTAGAAAATGAACAAGCCCAAAAAAAATACAATTTTTAAGAACATGTGAAATGGACAAATGGACAAGTCCGAAGACTTGTTCATCATCCCTCCCAGAAGTTAAAGGCAACATTGTTAAACTGTAATGTTATTTGGCATGGCTTTCTCTCTCTAGCTAATCTGTGTAGGAAGTGTGGAGTCACATGACATGCTAATATCGTTTTGGATGAGATTAAAAAAAAACATCAGACAACACTACTACAGTGAAAATTGTCCAGCGTAACGTTTTTAGAAATGTTTTTAAGACATACCACCTTTGATTTTGTTTTTTCCTTCTGAAACAAAGATGGTAAATGCTTTGGCTTCAAAGGGTACTTGTTCAGCAAAACTAGCTTTACCAATGTAAGTACATCCTCCATTCATATATAATTATGTTAAGAGAACTTGGAAACAGGTTATGCCTGCTGGCAGGTGTTGGCAAGTGTCTGACAGTTGTCTGAAAACACATGTACAGACTTGTGATGTTTTATGGCCTGTCATTATCTTCTCACTGAGTATCTGTGTCATAACTTGCTGAAATCATGCTACATGGAATACAAATACTCAGGGAAGAGTAATACATTCTTTTTACAGTATTTTAATTTTAAAAACTGATATGTCCTTTGAAGATAATGATACAATTTAAGACCATGATAAGAGTTCAGAAGAGAATATGGTAACTGGAAAGATTTTCTAGTCTTTCTGCATTGAAGCTTCTTATTAGTTTCTGATTTTCCATATATTCCACCTGCCTGTTAATAAGGGGAAAGCATATTTACCAGTTTTTAGGCTCTCTCTGGGTGGGAGCCTGTGACAAGATGCGGTGAAGTGCCAACTCTTTGGTAAACAAAGGGCATGTGGACCCAGCTGGAAAAGTGGGCACTCAGAGACACAAGAGAAGCCAAGGACTCATCTGGAAGACCCCAGACTATGGCACGCTTAGACTGTAAGGGTATAAAAGCCCAGGGGTGTAAAGACGTATATTTGTATTCCACGGACAAATACAAGCGAGATCTCTGTGGTTGCTCTTGGGGGATCAGGTTTATTCGGGACGCAGAAAGGCCCTGCCTCGAGCTGCCAGACACAGCACGTGGCTGGGCCTAGGGTGATGGGGGAGGGGAGAGACAAAGGGGGGAGCAGGGACTCCCGGAGGACGCTCCAGGAGGAGAGGGGAAGATCCAAGAGGGCGTCCAGCCCCCTGGAGACCCTTTATCAAGGGGGGCTCCAAGGTGGGCTGGAACAGGACCTGGGCCAATGGGGTCACAGGCACCTGATGGTTCAGGGGAGGGTTACAGATGTGGGGTGAACCATACATTCGGGGGGGTGACATGGAACAGTCCATTTGGCTTTTGGACCCCGCTGTAGGTGAGGGTGATTGTCCAGCCAGTAGGGGGCGTTATATTCGTCCTGGCTGTACCATTGTGGTTCTTAATCATATTTATCTACCCTTCCCAACACAGGGGTTCCTTTGTCAGGGGTCCTTCCTCAGAGGCACCAGTGGACTATTTCTGTGTTACAGCACCATAAATAAGTGGCTTTATGGGAAGAGATAGGTCAGATTCTGCTAAGGGAAGCCTAAGGTCAAACTGGTCAGGCAACCTGGTCTGACTGTGTGAGGGGGGACATGTCATGTCCAATGGTCATCCATCACTCACTGGGCACACCAGCTGTGAAGGGCTTTGGGCGCAGCAGTGAAAGTCTCTGGTGGTGTCAGTGTGACTGCCAGAGTGCCTTCTGCACAGTCACAGTGAGAAGCTTCCTTACCAGTGGCCATGTAGCATAAGTGCTGCTATCCACATAGGCATTCTGACTTTGCAACTGCCTTTGCAATACAAGCAAAGCAAAAATGAGATGTCAAAACAGACTGACCCAGCTATCTTTGACACAGACACAGGATACCACACTAAAACTGGTGACTCTAGTGATTAGCACTGAAGCCAAGCTTTCTGGCGAAGAGGTATCCATCCCCATGCTCACATCCTAAGTGCTTCTTAAAATTAATATATCTTGTAAGGTCAGACATCCAAGATGCAGCTCAGATGCTAATCCTGAAGACTCACCAAAAACTCTTGTTCTTGTGTGCTTGTATTAAATAAGCTTTAAATTTCTGCTGCTGCATATAGTTTGTAAGGTTTAGAGATATTTGCAAAAATGCATGTAGAGAAGATAAGAACTTGGAAATCCTTTCAGGCATGTGATTGCATCAGAAAAATTAGTGTGTAATTGAAGTTTTCATTTGTGCCAAATTTTGTTAAACATTTTTTTTGTGTTTCTGTTTTCTGAATGGTTAGCTGACTGTAATAAATTGAGTACACACGTGCACACATAAGTGAGGGCCTGAATGTTATGCTATATAGAGCTGATTAAGACCTTAGATCATGTCAGAATGTGGATTTTCCTAAGTTTCAAAGACTTGAAACTATATTCCCTCCCTAGGTGAAGTACTTATCTTGCAAGTAATTATTTTTTATCCATGCACGTATGAACAGTAACTGGAAAATTACAACCATGCAAATTCCACCCTACAGGATGATCCTAATCAAGTTACAAAAAGAATTGCTCATAAATATTATCAGGAGGGGAACTGAACCAGCACAGTAATTCAGCTCTAAAGGAGTTTCAGCAATTGGATTCATGTCAGTTTTGTTACATTGTGAACAGCAAGGTTGCAGAACAGAAAATTAACTTTGGAACTTTGTGGTCCTAAATTCTGAGATGAATGAATGTCTTCTACTCTGTTCAAACTTTCAATCTCTATTTACAGTGTAAAATCCACTCCAGGAGAGTAAAGATATTCCAAGACCTGTAAGCCCTAATATTTTACAGTGCTCTAACAGGAAAGTGTACAGAAGCATGAAATTCAATCCACACTCTGTGATCCTCTGACTATTGACATGTGGTATATGCATACTCAAACTGTCCACCCTTAGGGAATTCCAGACAGGATTCACTGATAGAAAGTTAATAATTTTTATTTTTTAAACAATTCATTCTTTATCATCACAGCTTTTAATTTACTCCATATTAATAATGTGATGTTTAGTTTAGATAAATGCTAAAATATTGTAGGATCATGGCTTTACTTAAGCACTGTACAGCTACTATATAGCCTCATATTTTAGAAAAGGCAAGTTTACACAGTGTACTTCAGTTTTTAACAAGGAGATAATTTTATAAAAATGTCACTTTAATCTATAAAAACAGTCTCAAAAACATTTCATTTGTTTTCTGAAAGCTGTACAGTACCTTGCTGTTTTCAAGCTTTAAAAAGTCAGAGGATTTTTTTGTTTTATAGGGTTTTTTGTTTGGTTTTTTTGTTTGTTTGTTTATTTTTGGGTGGGATTTTTTGTTTTGTTTGTAACTTTTGGTTGGTTTTTAAATTGGAGAGAGAAGAATATGGATTCAGTCTTATGGAGACAATCTATTTTGGTCAAGACATGGAAAAAACTTCCCAGAATGGTAGTATAAATTTATATTGATATATTGTTGTACTTAATTTTAAAAATATCTCAGATACTTCTACTTCTGTGACATTAGGAAAGAGCCTTAAGATTGGATTGAACATCAAGCTCTACATGTTGTTGCAGTGTGACACATCTGCTGATTGGTTTGACATGAAAGTCAGAGTTTGCAATTATTTTGGAATAATGAGCTATAACATAATAACAGTAATATTATTGTTACACACAACATAATTATAGAATGCGCAGCATTCTATAATTCTATTAATGGGATTTTTTTTGAACTTCCATGTTTTTCTGTAGATAAATTTCCACCTCTCTGTTTCTGGTCTTGACTGGTGTTCAAGACAGGAGAAGGCAGATACTGTGTTGAGTTGTCAGGTACCAAAGATGATTCAGATTGAATCATACCTATGCATGCTCAGTCTTTCCTTTGGGACTCTACCTCCACTGGCCCAGATTGTTCCTGCTGTGGTAGTTCCTCTAACATACAACTTGCATCAAGGGTTATTTTTCCCTAAAATTAAATCTCTTTGAAATGCACATTTGATTTCCTCACCAAGTGCATGAAGGAAACCTCATGCACCTCTGCAGCCTCATGAATGTGTTTGCCAGTGGAAGGAGCAACTCAGTTGATTCTCAGCCCAGTCAGTGCCATACGTGGACTATTGTGACAAAGTGTACGGGGGCTTTGTTTTGGCAGGGCCTGCTCAGTTGGCCTCTGGTGCTAACAAGGTGCCTTCTGCGAAACTTGCTGAAGATACTGTTAATTCAAGTTTTCCAAAAAAGGGATAAAACTGTTAGCTTGGACATGATTTTGCTATGCTCCTTTGAATGTGAAGGCACATCAAATTTGCAGTACTTTTCTCTGTTCAGAATATTCCTTGTGAATCCTTGTCAATTGTTGCTATAATCTTGCAGAAAACAATTCTACAAAGACAGAGGGCTTTTTCCTTTGTAAGTAGTTAAAAGTTCTTTAGTAGAAGTAGTTTTCAAGGCTGAATGAAGTCAATGGAAACATGCACAGTCATGTAACCCAGAGGACATATGTTCTACTCTTTGGTTACAGTCTTCTAAATCTCCCTGATAAGCTTCAATTTTAATTACTATCTGTAAAGCCAAACTTTCAAATAGATAGGGTTTGTTTTCAAAATGAAGTTTTTGGCTCCTGTCTTTTAAGTATGTTAAATATTTTGTAATACTTATGAGGAAACCTGTAAGCAGGCCTTTAATTAGAGGGCATTTTTCCAGAAAGGAAATGGAAAAATAAACTTTCATTCATGTATTTTGTTCAGAAAAAACAGCGTCTTAAATTTTACTGTGTGCTCTGACAATATGGGGGATTCCTTGCATACCCCAAATACAAGTTGGATTATTCAGTTTACTAATTTTAGCAAAAATCCTAGGAAGAATATGACCCAGGTGTAATGGAGAAGTTGTTCAAGGTAGATTGATGTATTTTCTTTATTTTCATTGAAGTTTTGAAGCAGAAGAGAAGCAGCACTTGTAAATGTAGCAATTTCTAAGAACTTGTACACTAAGTGTTTAATTAGGTATAAATTTAATTTAGGATGGAGTATGTAGAGACAGGTTTCTGCCCAAATTCTGATAGCAAACTGAAAGTGCTATTGTCCAACTTTTGTCATAGTTCAGCAATACCCAGTAGGTGGCACAAGTACACAAGGAGTTTGTACAATTTTTTTCTTATCGGAGTTCTTTTATGTTTGATTGATTTCAAGGGTTCTAATTAAAATGCAGTTATTTAGCTTTTCACTTTCTTTACAATGCTATGCAACTTGTTACTACAATTTTCAGGTAACAGTTTGCATTTTGTACGATAGAAGGAAGTTATTATTTTGGAACACATATAATATAAACTGATGACCTTAATCATAGCAAAAGCTCTAAAAGCTTCGACAATGAGTAAGTCACACATGAGGCTGATTTGAGACTTGGAGAAGGATGAGGAGGATTTCGCCTCCACTTTTATGTAATTTCATCTTTTGTAGCAAAATGGCCATCCACATGTTGAGTACAAATTTTTTTCTCATTTTCTCCCTTACCAGTTTCCCTGACAAAACTAAAGTGGTTAGTTTTCTAGGAAAACATAAAAGGAAGTACATAGGAAGTAATTTGTTTTATAATTTTCCAAGTAACTGATCATAGATGGAACACATTAATTATGAGGAACAGAGAAAAAGCTGTAGTGCCTTATTGCAAAGGTACAGTCAACGCATGCTGTCTATCTACTGAATAAATATTTATAAGTTATTTGTGTAATTATGTTTCTTCTCAGATTACCAAAATAAGAAAAAGCAATTATTATTTTACTATTATGCAATTTATGAAGTGTTGTGAAGAACAGTGCACTTTAAAACCAGCATGTCTCTACAATGTAAGTGCACCATATTTATACTGCATTAATGCTGTCCAGATCAACTTACTTAAAAAACTTCTTTGTCTCAGAATGTATCATTAGGTCCCATTCTTCATGCACAGAAGCATTTAAATACGGTAGCTATATGTCATCATTTTACATGAGGAAAGAGAGCCAATCTAGCTTTAAGGAAGCCCAGACATGTTGAGAGAAAATGGATCTAAGAAGATTGCTGAAGAGCTATCTTTTAAATCCTTCCATGAGAAGATTTTATCAATGGGTAAACTCCATGGATTCCTGCTGTAATTGGAAAACTTCGGGGAGGAGGCTGTACATGGAGCTTGTGCTGCCCCCCTGAGCAGCAAAGGCACAGGGGCTATTCAGTTTACTCACAGCAGCAGGCTTGTAAAAATGTCTCGCTAAAACAGAGCCCAATCTCAAGTATCATGTTGCTTGGCTTGTAAAAATGTGAAGACAGCTATCATACTGTTTTTAATTTACTCCCTTGGCCTGTAACTATGCTAGGCTGTGTAACATTGCATCAGTTGTGCTTCCTTTCAGAATACCAATTCACAATACCACTGTGGTGACAGGGGCTGCGGCTGCTGCATTTTCCCATTCTTTCCTTTACTGGCATCTGAATGTCAAATGATGGATTCCTTGGAAAGCATACCTGAAACTGTATCTGTATTTTTATTTACATAACTAGATAAGAGATCCTCCTTTAATAGTTAGTGTCAAAATATGATAAGTTTTACAAAACATTACAATGGTGTATTTTTTGGCTTTGTTGTTTGGTTCTCCTTTTGAGGAGGAGAGGATTTGTTTGCTTTTGTAGGCAATGTAGCTCCTCTAGTAACAAGAAACTACCTCCAGGTGATCTAAGAATCACATTAAAAGATTCTACACTTCAGATTTGATTTCTTAATTTTGTTGTTAAATAAGAAAACAGTGACACAATTGACTGCAATAGGTTTTCTCTGTAACTTGTATTTGCCTTAAACTCCTAAAAGAAAATGTTATTAAAGTAAGAAAATAACCTCAGCTTTACAAAAGTGAAACCATATGATAGCATCTAATAACTTTAACTTCTTCCATAATGCCTGCTAGAATGATGGAATTAGTGCATAACTTGTCTACCCAAATAATGCCAAAAATAAAGTACCTCTATATCCAGAAAGGTGTGGTGGAGTTGTTGTTTGGAGTTTTTTGTATGGTTGGTTTGAAATACTGTATACTTGAAATAGGAAAAAAATAGAATCCGAGAAGTAAAATAGCATAAATCAATGGTTTGGTTAGTTCTAGGATACTAATTGAGTCCTTTAATGTATTTTGTGTATGGAAAGACTTGTGAATATGGTAGGAGTTCTTACTGTTATGAAGTACAATTGAAAAATACCTTTAAAATAATGAAGTTTTACTTGAAGTGTTTTCTACACTCAAAGATTAAAACCTCAACTAGAGAAAATTTCAGTAAACTAACCTTGTTAAATTGATAATTTTGTAAAAAATGTATATCAATTGCTAGGTTATTATTTACATATATTTCAAAGGTATTTTTCATGCCTATCTTGCAACGAATCCCAACACTGCTTGGTGTTTGCCAAGAGAATGTGAAGGGAAAACATGTGATGTGAATGGTTATCCATCCTGATCAGTCCTCCAGGAAATAGCTAGTTGCTTGGGTTTTTTACAGGCTCCAGGAAAGTTTTTTTTTATTGCCAACAAATGTTTCAGATAAATCTTTTCCTGACACGAGGATTAATTACTGCTGAATTACATTTTATGAGAAAACAATAGTATTAAGTATTAAACTGACTATTTAGCTGTCATACAGCATAATGTCCCACCTGACACTGCAGCTGTAGAAAGCTTTAGCTGTTTTCTAAAATATCCTATTTGCAGTCCCAAACCTTTGTTATTTTCTTTGACAGTTTTGGTTGGGTTTTTTTTTTGTTTTGGTTTTTTTTTGTTTGGTTTTTTTTTTTGTTGTTGTTTGTTTTGTTTGGTTGGTTGTTTTTTTGGGGTTTTTTTAATATTAGGATTAGAAGTATTTCAAATCTTCATTTTCAGCTCTTCTTTTTGTATGTGTTTCTAGAATTCATTGCTTTCCTGGATAGTCACAGACAAAAAGAATCAATGTAGTCCTAGGGAACTGAGGACTTTTAGGGAGTCTTTTTCATGGCATCTTACAGATAGGGATAAAATACAATTTGAATAGTGAAGTGTAAACATCAAGAAATGCCAAGCAGGTTTTACAGGTAGTATCATTTGACCTTAATCTAATGTTTACCTTACTGTATGTTGTATGTAAACAGATATTTTGGAAGCTGAAATATTTATTAGTCCATAAGACAATCAGATTTACAAGCTCCAAATGTATCTGAGGAAGTGCCTATCAAATAGAATACATTTTTTAATAGATAGTTTTGGTTTTAACTTAATTTTCTAGCTTTTCAAAGAAATAATTAATAAAATGAGTGAGTTCTGCCAATAATTTTGTTGGTATGCTGAATAGGGTGTCTTTGTCACTTTACAGACAAACTGACTCAGGTCAATATTACTCCTATTGAGTGCACATCTTTGGGCTTTCCTTTTTCTGATGACCAACACTAGGAATGGCCTTAGGAACAGTCTAATAACTGAGAACCCTCCTGTTGTGCCTGAATGCTGATGAGAGGAATATGGTGGAAGCATCATCCTCTTCCACCAATTGTGATTCTCACTGGCCACTCTGTTACATCAATTTCAGTCAGTGCTATCACAAAAGCTTCAACCTGTGTCAGATTTTTCCTAGTGTCCTTGTCATGAACTAAAAATAGGAGAATAAATTGATTAAAATAATCAGAGGTAGATGGAATAGATTTATTGTAATCAAATAAAACCTTTGCTAATGTGAAATAGATTTCACAGATGAAGCATTGGCTATCATTTTCTTATTGAATGTGAACTTAGTAAATATGCCAAGAAAAACTTGTATAGTCTGTCAATGCCACTTCTAAAAATCCTTTGAATAAAAAAAATTGTGAGGAATTTAAATATATATATTTATATATATAATACTCCAGGAAACTTCTAGAGGTTTAGTGGGTTTTAGAGGAGGTTTTTGTTCCATCAGGTGATGACAAAATAATGATAGATTTGTTTGATCAAAGCTGATTTCATATGGCATGTATCATAGTGATACAGTGACTTTCCACCCCTTCCCATCACTCATAACAAGAAATTAAAATCTACTCATAATTCACTGAGACAAAATGTCCATGGTTAGGTTGAAATCCAGCCCACTAATTTTGCTCTTTCTGACTGTGACGTGGATGATGTAAGTAAATTTGGCTGCTTGGGAACGAACATCCTAGTAGATTAGTGGACAGGATAGACCCTGAATCCTGGGAAGGTTTATAGTGATATGCACATATCTAAAATGGGCAAGTGTTGCTTTTGCTATTAACAGGTGAAGGAGAAGAGGATGTGTGTAGTTTTATTATGTAGTTAGATTAGTACAAAGATTGAATAATCATACACTCAAAACAAGATTAAAAGTCTGATATCTTAACTGAAGAAAATAAAATTTGTGTTTGCCCTGAAATAAAAGTTACTAGTGAAGAAGTCCAAGCTAATAGCTTTAAAATAACTTGAATGCATGAAGAAGTGCATGGCAGGTCAAGTGCAGGAGGATTCTGTCACCAAGGATGGATTCCTATAGGTCATGTATTTTTTAGCTAAGTTGTGTAGGGTTCACATGTTTCACACAACACTTTGATGTGAAAATTAGCATTACACCTAGCTCATAACTGGGAGTAGGAGTCAGAAATTTAGGTGGGGTTCCCCAATAATCAGTAATTGTTTACTCACTGTTGTCCAAAATGCATCCATTCCTGGCTCATATGTTCTCCATCATTACTGAATTATGGAGTTGCCAGTCTCCGTGTTAAAGGTGTATTTTTCTTGCTTCCAATATGAGAAGTTTGATTTGACAGTAAAGTATATGATGGCATAGAGAAAAGAAAGAAATCAAAAATAGGGTTTTTTTCTGTTCTTTGTCTTGTTTCATAGCCATACTCTTGAAGATAAAAGCATTATAGGACCATCACATCCTCTCCGACCAAGGATGCTGTGAGCATTGGTAATGGGTGCATCACTCAGAGCTGAGAAGAAACTTGGGTCAGTAGCTGTATTTAAATAGAACTGCAAAGAAATGATATGTAATTAAGCACTTCAGTTTGACTTCCTAGCCTCTGACAATGCTGTTACTGACACTGATGCTTGCTCCAGTGAACTAGGGAAACAGAAGAGAGAGGTTTGCATTATTTGTTTGTTCTATGGTTCCAGCTGGATTAAGCTAAATTATTCTCATCTCAGTGACTTGCTGCAGACATAAAGGGTTGTGATTCTTACTCTGTTGAGAAATAAGAATATTGCCTCTGCTCCAAAATCTCTTTTTATTTTTTTTCTTTTTTTTTTTTTTTCCCCTTATGTACAATGTGTTCCTCCAGTGTTTGGTAGTTAAGCGAATCATAAACTTTTCATGCTCTGCAGTAGGTATATTCATATGTAAAATTACTGCTATGGTTGTCATGAAATTGTAATAGGACATAACACTTATCACAGCTGTGGACTTTTTCCCAACCATCTGAATCTCCAGGTGTGCCCTTGAATTGACAATAACAAGGTGATATTCTACTGTTATAACTTTACTATATTTTATAATGGCACTGTCTTGGAAAATTGTTTTATAAGAAAGAGTTAGATTCCTGTTCCTAACTTTTTTGCAAAAGTCACATTTTTTACATGTTAGGAATTTAATGTGAAAACATATAAAACATAGGTACAAAAAGAAATATAAAGCTTCATTAGCTTTTTGGATCAAAATGTTAAATTTCAATATAGTAATAAGATCTTTTATAGTTCAGATTAATAAAAATATTCTATAAAACTAAAAGGAAAGATTTAATATTGTAAAGCATAGTTTCTGGCTGATTAATAATTTGTGTCAGTGCAAATCTTATGTAATTAGAACACCTGACTTTCACTTTCTTTGCAAGAAAGGAATAAAAGTTTTCTGCCTTATGGAAAATTCACATACATCTGAGGGCTTCTTAGTTTCACACCCTGTGTGCCCCCTTCCCCTGGTCCCCCCAGACTGGAATTTCATTATCTTTAAGATTTCTGAAAATAGTCAATAAGGGTGAAATTCTTACACAGATAATCAACAGGAAGCCCTTTATTGTCACTGCTTTTTTCATGTTGTTGGAGAAGGAGCACAGACAAAAGTAGTCTCGAGTTACATTAGGACTACCTGTTCTCTCCCTGCTACATCTGTGTAGTTGTGGCTGTTGGCATCACAGTCAAATGGACTTCAGCTGCCACTTTTTCAGATCCTCCAGAGTACGTTTAGGCAACTCAATGACTTCCAAATGCCATTATGTTGTTGGAGTAATTCACAGGACTTTATCTTCACAGGTGTTTTTTCAGCAACATTATGTTTTATAAACTCCAGAACAGAAGGAAGTAATTTGAAAGAACTAAGTGGATTTTGAAGTGTTCTTTGTTAGTTGATTTCTATTAGTCTGTTTAGTGTTTGGATTTTTTGGAGGGATTATTAGGTTTTTTCTTTCTACTGAGAACTAATACTTCAGGTGATGCAGTGAACCTGATTTTAAACTATTAAAATTACATGTTTATTGTTTCCACTTCACATTTATAAAATTTATATAACTAAAAAACATTCTTAAGGAAATAAATAATAAAAAATCTTTTTATTTATAGCATAGACATCTTGATGACTTACAAAAAACGCTTTCTGGTGATATACTATTTCCTGATAGGAGAAGGGAAGAATCTATTTTCTCTAATTTTTCTTAAAAGTGGACATATTCATCTGTAATCTGCCAAGGATTAAGCATGGAAACATTGTTTGTTAGTAAACTATTGTCCTGCCTATAGTTGCTATTCCTGACCTTGAGGTTAAGAGAGTTTGCATTTTTGAGACCAGATTTAGGTGTTGAGCCTGCAGAATTTTGATCCCGACCTTACTTACAGCAACCAGTTGTTGGATGAATCTATGCTTAACCACTGAATTTTTTTACACATCCTCCTCAAAATAAGATCTCGCCATACCTGTACATGGTATTGTATGTCAAAAAACGTGCCTTGCATATGTATCTTTGAAATAATATGTATCTGTAGACCACAGCATTTTTTATTTTGTCATAAGTTTCTACAATGCTTACCTGTAAAGCACTAATGCCTAAATCCCATAAAAGCTTAATCTCGTAGAACGCATTGCAAATGCATTGATGAAGTAGATTTTCCTTGGGAATGAGGGATTTTAAGGTACGGTAGTTAGTGATGCATTTTTTCTTTTAAACAATGTAATATCAACACTATAGAGGAGCCATTTGAGTTTTCAAAGTATAAAATCTTTTGAGATTTTACCCTTTATTTATTGTTTCTTATTTTTAGCAGAATATTTTGTCTTTAAAACTTGAAAATGACTGTTATATCCTTAGGTCTGCAACTGTTTGCCCTTTTCTCTAGAAATAACTTCAGAAATAAATTTACTGAAATATTTTACTCTGTTTGAAATTCTACTTGCCAAAAGCAGCCACATAAAATTTTAAGCTGAATGTCTATTGTAGAAAGCCTTAAAAAAAAAGAAATGGAGCATAGAACCCCCAGGAACAGTCATGACCAGTGATGCTGTGCATGTAATGGGGGAATAAAACACTATTAACACTGTCATTATGTTGAATAGAAGTGCTTAGATCTGTTCTTGCCACAGAGATAAAAGAAAAAGAAATAACCTAGTTATAAGACATAACTAATAACCAGATACTTTGAACAGTGATTTAATTATATTTATTTTCAATTTTAAAATTGAAAAGCGTAATTGTTAAAGTGTAATTCAAAGCTGTCAAGCAGATAATTTTCAGCACTGGAATCTAACTCAAGAACTGTAAATGGACAGACAACATTTATTTTTGAACATTTAGAAAGGTTCAAGTGTACTGCTGGTGAAAACCCTGGGTTCTGACAATATCAAAGAAAGATGATGGCTTCTGAGAAATAAAAATAAAAGGCAGGACACTGCAAAAAACCACTGTGTTTGGCAATGGTTTTCAGAAGAAAGCAAGTAATTTTGGTTTTTTCAAGCTATAAAGTGATAGTAAAAATGATCTCAAATCCTGAGGGTTTTCAAAACACAACATAAAGTTGCCCTTGTGCAGGTGGGCTTAACTTCTCTTCAGAGAGCTTGTTTTTGTACGTGAGTAGACACTGTATTATGGTTCCAGATGCCTGACTGAAACTGAGGCAGGCTGCTTGTTCCTTCAAACTTCTGCAGAATAGATCCGAGGACGGTACAGAATTGCATGGTCATCCCATTTTCAAAAGGTGTTTGCTACTGTTAATTTAAAAATAAATTTTGGGGTTGATAGTACTTAAATGTGCTGGAAAATGGCCACCTTATAAATTCAGCTTGGATCTGTTGTGTTAGACTAAGACTAGAAAAAGCATGGTAATGTATTATATCAAATAAGAACATATGGCTTCAGTACATTACATTTCTTTTAATGTTATTCCATTTTTACATTGCCCATGTCCTTAATGGAAATACTGTTAGATTGATAGTAGAGGCAATGTTCTTTTTTCCCTTTAATTTAGACTTCTAATATTTTTATCAAATAAATCAATTAGAGTTCCTGGAAAAAAGAAAAAATAACAATGAAAAAAATGCTAAATTAAAAAAAGTAATAAAAATCTCTTATGTAGTAGAAAGAAATTGTATTTGTGCATTTATGACTCTGTGTAAGTAGGTTCTTACAAAGAGAATGGAGAGAAACTAAGGGAATACCCATTTGTTTTTCCACTTAGACAAATTATCTTTTTATAGCCATTAACCAAGTACACATATGGTACGATTGCACAGAAGAATTTATGTATAGCAAATTATTTGTCAATTCCCTGTTTTTCCTGAAACAGGCATGCAGCACAGGTGTTGTATGAGCTACTCCCAAAGAAAAAGATGTAAAAATATTTTGAGAGTCCACGATTATTTATTCTAAGAAGTAAATCGTATCTATTCAGAAGTAATCTTAATTTTTATTTCTTTACTAGAACTTTAAAAAGAACATCTCATTTCTCTTGAGACATGTATATGATATAAAAGGACGTGAGAAAGACCAAACAACTACCTAGAAAAGCACTATACTTTTGATTTGGAGATAGCAATAAAATGGCTAGTATCACAAATAGTCTAGCATGACCTTAGATAATCTTGTCATGCTTATCCTTCTGCTGAATTATATCTTTATGTGGGAAGGAGATTAAGTCAGATAGACTGGAGTCCACAGGGTGGTTTTCAGAAGGACAGGTATGGATTTTTTCTACGTATCTCAGGAATTCTGTGAAAATTTTGAACTGCCTAATGATAAATCCAAATTTTAGATGCCGTATTGCGCTCTTGGTATTTGAAATCCCATGAAATCCTGTCTAAAAATTCAGACAAATGTGGGAACCCAGGGCAAGGGGAATACCTCCCTGTCTGCCCTGGGTTCTGACTCCCAGAAAAGCACTGACTTTGACCCACATTCATGGAGAAAGCCTCCAAAGCTTCAAAGTAAACTAGAAACCACAAAAGTGTAAAGTAGATTGTAGAGAGTAGTTTAGTATGTCACATGGGTGAGGAATTTAGGTTTTAGGATTTTTATCATATTGTAGGTGGATACAAGATGGAGGGTACAGGGTGTTATCTCGAGTTCCTTTCTTCTTTCTTCTTCCTTCTTCCTTTTTCTTCTTGGGTTTGGGTAGTATCTTGTAATTGGGTAGAAAAATCCGCATTGCGGGTCTTTAGAGATCAGTAATTGGGTTAGAAAGGGAAATAATCTAGGTGTCACTTCTTAGTTGGGTAGTTTCGTTTTTGTTTAGACTTAAAAGGCCTTGCAAAATGAGGTTGTTAGCCATTTTTGTGCTTTTTTCCTGCATGCAAGGTCTGGTGCAGACATGGTAAGATAACAATAAAACAAGAACCTGAAGACCAAAAAAGTCCTGTGCGCCTTCTTTTCCTGTCACAGAACTGCTTCAGGAGGGTTTCCCCCTGTCAGAGGAGCTCCCAGGGAGTTGCACAACTTGGGGCCTGCAAGCTCACAGACAAACCACAGATATTTAAAAAAAACATGAAATAAATTTAGTGTAGTGACAGAGTTCTTTGTCTTAATTTCTAGACAAATCTTGAACAGTCGATATTTAATTTTTTAGTAATATTTATAGTAGCAATTTTGTTATGGTTTTCTTGACTCATTTCTGTGAAGAAGGAGCTGTAGGATGGAAGTTAATGTCAGAGCCAAAGGTTTATTTGATTAAACTATGGCTACAGCATTAATCTTCAAAAGGAAAACAAGATAATAGAAGGGTCTGGATGGACCAGGAGATTGATAATTGGTTATAAAGCTTTTGACCTTTGAGCCAGTAGTTCAGATTCAAGCTAAGCCAGTAGTGACTGAAAATCATTACCCTCTGATAGCAGTGCAATTGCTGTGTGAAATGGGTGATTGGTTTCATTCCAGTTTCTAGCAAACTAGTACTCATGTTGCAAAGATAGCTAGTTATTGTCAGGGGCTTAAAGAAGAAAAGGATGAGAAAGTTCTTTACATGCTTATCTTAGGAAGTGTTTTGGGCAGTGAGGGATAGGAGAAGCTGTAGTCCCTTTGGCACGTTAAAAACATCATCACCCCATCAAGCTCTTGTTAAGAAATTAAAACCACCTATTTTGCCCACATGACATTTCTCATTGACCTCAATAAAAGAGAAAATTTTGGAGGTGATGTAACTCTGTACACCTTTACAAAGATATTTCTCATTCTCATGGATTGTTTTCACCATTTTTAGCATGAAAGAATGTGGATTTTGTTTTGTTTTTGTCACTTGTAATTCACAGAAAAAACTTTCATTCAAGTAATTTATATAAATCTGTTTGACCTTGGAGTTGTGCTTGACCTGTTTGAAGTGATTGGATGACTCATACCTGAATTGAGTTGCTAA
The DNA here is from genome assembly GCF_048771995.1 of Taeniopygia guttata. Classification (NCBI taxonomy): domain Eukaryota; kingdom Metazoa; phylum Chordata; class Aves; order Passeriformes; family Estrildidae; genus Taeniopygia; species Taeniopygia guttata. The sequence continues at coordinate 55,580,493 of NC_133026.1, read as the reverse complement.
AGATTTGTAACCGCTTGTCTGTGTTGGGTTGTGTTCTTCCTCCTTAATTGGATGACCTGATGTTAATAATTAATGCCACCTGAAACCAGGACAATTCAATTCTGTAAGAAATAATTTAGGTTGCTGGTGATCTCAAAAACCACAGAGTCATATTAAAATGTTGGAGCACTACAAACTTGGTAGTTCTGGGTTAATGGCTGGACTTGATGATCTTAAAGGTCTTTTCTAACCTAAACAATTATATGATTTGTCCTGCTCTTAGTCTTCTAAGTAAAAGTTATATTTATCATCTCCTTCACTAGGCATTATTTCTCATTCTTTTTAACTGTGGGGAATGTGGCAATATTACTCACTCAGACATTCTTCTGACTTCTGTTAGGTTTGCCAGTTTCTCCAGTCTGTTTTCTGAATCCTCAGTAAACCAGGAGGAATTCTATTGCTTCAGCATGCTTGTATTCCCATGTCTTTTATAGGATTTATTTTTAATTTAATTATGTGTATATTCTTGCCTATTTATCTATCGCCTTTTCTTTTAAATGCCTTTAAATTTATAGTTTGACTCTTTAATATGTATTGTCCTGTAAGGCAGTAGGTTCCTTTTCTCAAATATAGCCACCCTGCCTCACCTGAAATCCCTCACAAATCCTCAGAACTTAAACTGTAATTAATCCCTGGCTCATTTTTCTGTAGCTAGTCCAGCTAGTAGACTTGACTACTAGGGATGTTTGTGTAGTATTTAGTTCCAGAGTAAAACAAACAAACAAACAAAAAAACCCACCAAAACAAAAAAAACACAGGATAGTATGAAAATAACATTGGACCATTTAAAACTCAAATCTCTTGTTGTTGTGTTGTTGAAAAAAATATGTTAAAAGACACTCATTCAGAGGTTGCTGCATTCTTCTTTCCATGGAGAGAAAGCTGATTTAGAAAGCCACTGGACTTCTTTTTTACTTTTGTAGGATCTTTTGGAACCCTTTCAGATATGTCTTTGTAAAATACAAAGTGCTAAAAGGGTGAAGAAAAATGATAATTTTATAGCAAATGCTGTAGGTTGTTTTAGTGTAATGAGTCTCACTCATTACATCAATGTCAGGAAACAACCTCCATCTACTGCGGTCAACAGAAACAGGGAAATGCAGGGTGGATGCAAAGACTTACCCTGAAGTGCTGCAATTCGTGAAAGCTTTATTATTGAATTCTGCCACACTAATCTCAGAATTCAGCAAAAGAGTTAATGCTGCTTGTTGTAATATTGACTAGTCAATATGTAAACATGAAAGCATTATTAGCTGTATAACAATTGTTGCATAATTGTGTTGGAAGAATATTTATCAAACAAGCCCAGAAGGAAATTTTGTTCTTTACAAAATTAACTATTATAGTTTTGAAGAGTGTGTTTGACTGCCAAATATCTGTAAACACACTAGTGCAGTAAAATGAAAAACTAAAAATATTTAAAAGTACAGGGAGAAGTGAGGCCTTTCAGTCTATGATTAAGTTATTTCTGAATGACCTTGTTTGTGGGGAGCTTTTTGCCCAAAGACATTTGTTTTTGGAGAATAAATGTTGATATAACAGGAATGTGAAAAAACCCTAAAACATAAGCCCAGATGCCAGCTTCACAAAGGATGAATCATCACTATCATTAGCAATTGTGATCCACCTCTCCCCAGTGGGGGCAAGGGAGCATAGACAGAAAAGCACTATGAAATTCAGTCCACCTGCAAAACCAAAAGAGAGTAAGGGACCATAATTTCTTGTAACACAATTAGGGTGACTTCCAGTTAAATGTTATACTGGGAAAACTATCTGTAAATGAAAGTTAATGATATTTCACCAAATATGCACATTCTTTTTCACTTGATACTTTTCACAATTTCACAGATGATAACAATCCTGACAGCTTTAACTTTGTTTTGTAAATGTGTTCAAAATGTTCTCTGAATGTGGAAATATTCCAAGGCACTCAATGACACCATAGTTCCCAGTCAATCTCCACAGGTTAGATGATTATTGCAAACTGTATATTAAAGTTTTCATGCCATACTTTTCCTTCAGCTAAGTAGACTGGATTATTTGCAGAGAAGATTTTTCAAATTTAATCAATGAAACCGAGAAAAAAATCAATAAGGTTTACAGTACCACTCCAGTCTTAATTTGCAGTGAGAAACATTGGGATTTCTTTTTCATTGCCAATGTTTTTGGTAAGAAGTGCCAAGTAATAAATAACTAAGGTTGTATACTGCATTTTAAAAATATTTTTAAGGAATTGCTATGCTAACACTAAAAATCTGGATTTTTTTTTTTTCCTCTTGGCTTTTATGAGGTTCTTTATTTATTTTTACATCAGTAGACTCTGGAGCCCTACAATGTGTGTAGTTCTGGATGCATGTTTCAGTTGCTCTTTTGAACTGATGTCAAGTGTTATTGATCCATTAAGTTAATATTGTTGCTATCAAATCCAATAACATGAAGAACTACCAAAGAGAAAGAGCAAGTTGTTTTGTTTACAAGTTCTGTTTTCTGTTAGGGGTTTCTGCAACAAAAGGATCGGAACAGTATTGGGATTCTTCTCCTTTTGGACTGCTTCTTTTTTTTTTTAAAGTTTGATTTTTGGCAGATATATTAAATTTTTAGCGTAAGGACCCACAAGTAAATTCTTCAAAGGAAAGGGGAATGTGGTTGGTTTGGTAAGCTTGAAATGAATAATGCGATTCAAATCCTGTTTGTATTAGCAAGAAACTCTAAAAGAATTCTCCTGTTAAGAGGGTAGGTTTGCTTCTAGTGCTGCCTTCCTCAAAAATATGGTGAATTTAAAGGGTGAAGTCCATGTGGACTAAGTGTTTGAATAGTACCAGCTATTGCATTGAAATCCATCACTCCTACAGTAAATTCATTGTCAGTGTATAGAATGTCTCGGGCATAAAAAAACTGTGGTTGAATGACACTAATAATTTCAAAATTTAGTTCAACAAATTATTGAATAACTACTTCTTCCACTGTACTTAAAGAGAATTCTATTATTCCCTCCCTTTCCCTCCATGCCCCCAAAAGCTATTAAAAGTTCTGAAGGTACCAAAAGTGGTTCTGTATTAATTCAGTGGAAGGGAGTGGAAGTACTGTTAGCAAGTTATATATTTATAAATATGCAGTTTATGCTGTAGTGTATTATTAGGTTTTCTTTTATTGTTTTGAAGTATGGAGACTTGGGTTGTTGATGTCTTATGAATGTCTTATTCTCTGCTGCAGACATAATTCACCTGCAACTCCCAAGTTTGTACATTCTTAAAAGCCTCAATTTAATATAATCTAAAGGTTTGTCTCAGAGTGGGTGTTATGCCTCTCTTTAGTAACCTCTTATCTTGGATAAGGACACTGCCTGGGGTATGAAAGAAGACGGAGAGAGAGTCATCAACTCAGGTGTTTGTCTTCCCTTGAGTTTTCTCTTGTTTTATAATTTTGTATCTGGATGTAATCTCTCTCTTAATATCCTTCTAGTCTTAGGTTTGGAATCCTATATATTTAAATTTTTTTTTCCTTTCACCCTATTAATTTAGCTTTCTGTCCATCTGCATTCAAGAATTCTATTATGCAAACCACTAGACAATAAATAAAATCAGCAAAGGATCCTCCAACTTTTTATCCAATTGAAGTAATAGGAAATATTTTCCAGTGTTTTTTTTTGTTTGCTTCCCCCATCCCCATCATCTAAATATCAGATTGAGGTTCAAATAACAATGTGTCTCAGAGCTGTAATAGGAACCAGATATCAGGATGAGCTAGTTATAGAAGTTGCTTCTGTGAGTTACAGAATGGCATTTAAGAGAAAAATTGCAATCCTGCCATATATGTTACTGATTTATACGATTATAGTAGTGACAAAATTTGCTGTAAAACCATTGTGAAAAGAACAAATCATTATATGAGATGTCCCTATCTCATATTATTGCTACTCCATTCTTTGCAAAAAACTCTTTGTATGTTTATTTTCATGCTGTGATGAATGATAGCTGACACAAAGGAAACCTAGCCAAGGCAATGCATACAAATCAGAGCTGTAATATGATGTTCTGCAGAATTGCCTACTGGCAGTAAAATCCCCCAAGATTTAGACAGCTCTAAAGAATGTGGGCAGTTTAATTCTGAATGTTTGCTCAGTGGGGTCCATCAGTTTCAAGAACCTATGTCCTTCAAGGACTATGTCCTGCTCCTCACCTTGCCCTATTCAGTCCAGAGGCACAGAAAAAGCGCTGTGTGGTGATCTGTTAATAGTTTTTTATGCTAGATTGATTTTTTAATAACACATCATTGTGCTTTCGCTGTTATTCTTCCTATTTTCATGAGAAACAATTGTTGACAATGACAATTTAACTTGTTACAGACTAGTGACCCAATCAGTTGAGGATTGTGGTTAATAAGGCCAGCTAAGGTCTCAACTTTATTTGTATAAGGTCTTGGAAGATGTGGCATCATATTCACAGATAGACTTTTAAAAAGATGTCTCTGTCATCTCAAAGAGATTTGTAATAATTGTGATGAATTTACTGTGTTAAACCTGGTGTATTCAGTTCTCACTTTTTAGTTGGTGGATTTTTTTTCTTATGTGTTTGCTGTTTTTTATATATTAAACAGAATTTATTTTTAGGCCCACTTAACTGAGCTCAAGAAATTAAGTATTCTAATTATGTTTGCTAAACATCTCAACAAAAATATTTGATACAGTCTAGAGATATTTCACTGCTACAGAAGAATTCACTATTTACAGAGAGCTGTACTGTATGGTACATTCTTCAGACTATTTCAATTTAGATGTAGATTGAAGAAAATAAAAGCATCTTTGCCATCTATTCTGTACCTATTAAAGAGCAGAAACTAGTTTTCTCTCTGAAATTTATTTTTATGGTGCTTTTTTTCTTGTATTTGCATGGTATTATTTTTGTCAAATGGTATTTTCCTGCTATCAAAGGCATACCCTGGCAGAACCCTTTCACACAGGTAAAAATCAGTGTCATAGGGTTCCTCATGTTTATTAATACACTATTGTTTGCTTCAGTTGTTGCATATGGAGTGTACTGTAAACTGGTTTTACTATATTCTGGGCAATAATTTAATGCTGGGAATGACAAAAGAAAAGATCAATTAGATATGAAAGTACTAATTTTGTAACATTAGCTATAATGTACTTTGATGTAAAAGCCTAAATGAGTTTACAGCACAGTCGCCAAAAGATGTCAAAGGTTGGTGAATTTTTTAGGGGTTATTGTTTTTAGTAATTTGGTCTATGAAGCTGTTGAAAAATGTCTGCATCCTAGATTTTTTGCTCACATCTGCCTTTGTTGTCTTTGGGACAAAGAGCACAAGGCAATTTTCAGTTATGCATCTTCTCTTACAAAACACTAGGCTTCTGACTAGTCAAAAGAAATTAGGAAGTTGAGATTATATCTCAGTAACTGACAAATAAATGAAAATAACTTCTCTGATGTCAATGTGATCAGCACTTGCTATCTTGACTAGGCTTGCTGGAAATGTGCCAGAAGAGTTTGGGATGTGACTTATCATTTCTGCTTAGCAAAATAGTTTGGATGGTATATTTCCATGCACTTTGCCTTTAAAATATTATTTTTTTGACATCTGGATTGTAATTTAAATTGCATTTTGTTTCAGGACACTCAGGTGGACAGTATGGAAATGTAATGAGAAGGATAATAGTAATAGCAAGTAAGGTGGAATTATTGTATTAAATTTTACTTGAAATTTAATGACATCAGCACTGAGTAGAATATCTTCTAAGAATGCCTGTGTGTGGACAAAGACAAACTTTGGCATGCTTGGTATCTGATTTGTTGTTTATAATGAGTTTATATTCTTACTGTGTTTATTATGAAATAAAAATTTAAACTACTTGATCATAAAATTAAGCACATAATTAAAAATCTGGCTCTGCTTTTCATATGGCTTAGATAACCCTCTAAGTGTTTGATAAGTTTATATTGACACATGCCCATAAGTAGAGGTGTGGAAATCAGCATATTAACGAATATGTAATAAAGAGGTAGTAGAATAACAAAAAGCTATGTATTCGCCTCATTCAGAATGGTTCTAAGTGTTCATATGTTAGGTTTAGCTACATATATTTCTGGAGGAGGAAAATAATCTCCAGATTTGTGAACTGTGAACTCTGAAACTTTGAAGAGCTTAATAGATATAACACACATTATGTAGCTGTCTGCTCTGTCCCCCACAACTCATTCCCTCCCCTTCTTTTGACTGTGGGTTTTTACAGTGGAACATGTTAGTTGGAAGTGAGCAGAGCAGGCAGTAATCAAGGTCATCATTGCATCACCCAGTCTGGAAAAACAAGAGTGATAAACAAGGGGGAAGAAAGCCTTTTGCTGTTATCAAAGAAACACTACAGGAGAGATCAGGAGGCAGCTTGATTCTGGGACAACAATCCATAATTTACTTTGCAGATGTCTCTGTAATTTAAGCAGCAGGCAGAAAAACCGCACAGTTGTGGATGCTCTGGGGAAAGGATACCCAGAGCCTTGTAAATCATGGTAAGGATTAAAAGCAATGAACATTCATCTTCTTAACCTCGTAAAGCGGTATTGTAAAGCCAAGGATTATAACTTACTGTGCATATAATCTTTGTTCAGGGATAGAGGGTGGCAAATTTTTCAAATGCTCTTTCAATTAACAGTAACACCTACGTTCTGAAAGGAATAAAAATTGTGAAACAGATCTTAAAATAATTTCTGCTATTAAAGGAATACTTAACATTTGCCCCAAAAGAACAAAAAACATATTGATTCTTGCTGTGCCCATTGTTTCTAAGCCCTGATCTGCTTTTAAAAGTTAAAATTTATAAATATGTTTGAAAGCCTTGCTTAATAGGCACTAAACAAAAATGATACTTACCTCTCCCTTCTTAAATTGATGGACTCCTGAGCAACCCTTTGACTTTGAGTTGAATTGCCATTTGCCCTTGCTGGAATTCAGCTTCTTTTTCAGGCATAAATATTCAACTCAAATACTTATGGTGATTGAAGAACAACCTTGCAATGAAAAAACATAGCATGTGTGCAGTCTGCCAAATAAGCACCGCAAAGCCTAAATTTATCTGTTTGGTTTTTTAATGTTGTCAGTATACCTGGAAATAAATTTTATCCACCAATGCATTGAAAATATTTAACTTGCATACTCAGACTGCCAGTGTAGAGGGACTGAAAACATTTGCAAGAGAACTGAATGTACGTGATGTCATAAGGAGCCCCTTTCATAGCCCTGCAAACCAAGAAAATCAGGGAAGCAAGAGCTTTTGGGTTTTGGTTTTTGTTTTGGTTTTTGGGATTATTTAAAAATTTGATATGTGACTCAAAATTCTATGCATTTCTGTCAGGGAAAGAAATACAGGAATATAATGTTCAGCAGAGTTCTGTACTGCATGACTGACAATGGTGGTGATCAGTTTTCATGTATTATGAAAAAAAAAAAGGTTTGAAATTTCTAAAGCTCTAATCCATTGCATAATTAGCACAGCAAACCAAGAAGTCAAGGAAGATTGAAAGAGACCTTTTACATGGGCATGTACTGATAGTACTAGGGGGAATGGCATCAAACTGAAAGATGTTTAGATTAGACATTAGGAAAAAATATCTTTACTGGTAGGGTGATAGGGCACTGGAACAAATTGCTAGTAGAAATTGTGTATGCCTTTTCCCTGTAAATGTTTAAAGCAAGGTTGGACGGGCCCTGCACAACCTGGTCTAGTGAAAGGAGCCCATACTCATGGCAGAGGGATTAGAAAGAGATGATCTTTAAGGTCCCTTCCAACCGAGGCCATTCTGTGATTCTGTAATCTAAAGGTGAAAGATAAAAGTTGGACGACAATGTTATGTTTTGAAAATTAAAAGAAAAAAAAAAAGAAGGAAGATAATTTTCAACAGACAGACAAACATGGCATCAGGATGTTTATATTCAGTCATTATGTACAGAGAGTATTTTCTAGAGAGCACTTCCTGAGTGCTGTCAGAAGATCACGATCAGGAGAATATTGTTTTGTCAACTGCTTCAGGCCAGACCATTTGATAGCTGTTTAAACAATGCTGTAAAGTTTTACACGCCCCCAGCAAGACTTCTTTCATCTCTTCAGGATAGCTCTGATTAGCTTGTAAAGATTATACTGGAAATGTCTTCCAGGGCAGATTTTCTGTGGTGTTTTTTCTTCTAATTAAATTATTTTCCTTTCTTTGCTTTTCTCCTACTTTGGTGAAGTGAAAGTTCATTTAGTTTCTACTATTCCATTGGGATGTTTGATTACTCTAGAGATCCAGCCAATAAAACAGATGATACAGGAAGAGATAGTTTGCTTATACATTCTAGTCAAGAATGATTCTGTTGCTATGAAACTAAATGCTGGCCTTGAATACTATTTGTAGATAGACTGTTTTCTTTTTCTGATTTCATGTAAACTTGAAAATTAGGTCTTTATGATAAGACTTCCTCTTCATACTATAAATATGTGCTACATGTAGTTTCTTATCCTCATAAAACACATCATTCTTTATTTTTGGATCTTGGAATGGATCACAGATTAAAAGTCCATGATTCACAAGAACCATTAGAGTAAAACCATGAAGGAAACAGCTGTCTTTTTAGAGAACTGGCAGAAATTGCTCTTTGTTTTGGAAGTTCAGTTTGGCCCAATGTAAACTCTTTGTTCTCTTTTTAATGAAACCTTCTGTGATTTGTACTACACATGACATAGAACATGCTGTTTTGAAAAAGCAGGATGATCAGGTTACAAATGCATGGCTAAGACGTGTTTGTAATCTCATGTTCAAACACATGTACCTTTCAATACCAGTTATTAATTTGGAATTCCTTAGATTTTAGTGCCAATTTGAGATAATTTTAAAAAACGTTAATTTTCTGAGCATGCATCAAAAACAAGCTGATTGAAAACAGGTTTCAAAGAATATACATGATGACATTGTGAATTCAAGAACTGAAGTCTTAATCTAATCCAAGGTAATCAAGTTCTTTGGAAATTATGAATTTGTTTCTCATGGTTGAAATGAAAGAGCTCAATTAAACTGGAAATATGCAATATTCTTATTCACCTGAAACAAATAATTAAAAATGGCAAGCTGTTGCAATGCTGCAGAAATAACTGCTAAAGAATTTGCTTTTAAAATCTTATAAGGAAATTGGAATATTTTGGAGATGATAGGTTTCCTTAGATATTAAAAAAGATTACATAATCAATAAATTGCTTGCAAATAATTTTTGCGTCTCCATTTTTGCCTATCCCTCTTGTGATACCATGATGTCACCCATATCTCAAAAAGGTTGGTTAGCTGATGTTGCAACATAAGACTGTTGAATGTCTATGACAGTGATCAGGTCAAAACATAGGAAATCTATATTCCCCAGTGATGGAAAACAAAACAAACAAAATCCTTAGTTGCTTTCTTATATCGGCCATTCACTTGACCAAGTCAAAAATCTTTATTTTTAAGACTCTGCTGTAAAAGTTATAGATGGAATCAATGTCACTGTTGCATAGTTCTAATCTTAATACATAATGCTTCTAGTTTGCTGATGACTTCAGTTATAACATTTTTTTACTTCAGAAATGAGAGCTAAAAAATAAATTAAATAGTAGAAATGCACATATTTTGAATAAATTTTTTAGCTCTCTAATCTTGTAGCCTTAAATCCTGACTAAGAATTTTGGTACTGTTTCTTTTAATGTTTTAATCTATGTTTGATCTAGAGGTATCAACAAAGAGAAAGCACAAAGCTGGTTGCAGAACTTTCTTTATAATGAAAAGATATCTTACCTTTGGCGTGCAAGTGTGTGAAATAGGGATATTGTTATGGGATTAGACCTGGCTTTATTCAATATTATCATTAACCTGATGGGTGATGAAATAGAAACCTTATCAATTATTTCTTATTAATTTTGTAGATAAATTTGCCATCTACAAAGCTGATGAGAATTAAGAGTGTGTAGAGGCTAGACTCTGCATTCAAAATAGCCCTGAAGAACAGAGAAATAACCAGTAAAAGGTGTGGTGAAACTTAGACAAATGGAATATCCTTGCATAAAAATCACTAGAGACAAAATACAGACTGAGAAACAATTGATTAAGTAACTACTCAGGAGAAGGAAGAAAGGAGGGGTTGTAAACTGAAGATGATGCTGTAAAATTATTTTAGATTGAAGCTTGAAAAGTTTGGGACATTATCTGGTTACTGGGGAAAAGCAGATTTTGTACACATCTTCCAAACAAGGCAGAAAAGATGGTACAGGAAACTACTGTATAGACATCTCATGTTAGTTTCTGAGGGAATAATGGAATTCTAAAGCTCACATCTGGGCTTCTGAAGGAGAAAGCAGGGATTGAGAACAGTCAGGCTCCCATTTGTGCCTGGCCAACCTGATTGCCAGAAAAGAATGGGTAATAATTGTTACATTATTAGTGTTGAACATTGCACTCTGGATGGTAGAAAACTAGATGGATAAAAAGCTGGTTGGATGGCTGAGACAAAAGTGTACATCATGGTCTACTTGAAGGCTTGTGATAAATTAAATATGTGAGGGATGTAACGCGGGCCAGCAGAGGTGGCATCTAGCCTGTATTCATAGGGAAACAGAAAGGAGATTGAGGGAGTAAGATTATCCCTCTGCTGTTCAGAGCTTATGAGACCTCATCTAGCTACTTCTTACAGTTTTGGGCTCCTCAGTACAAGAAAGATATCAACTAGCTGAATTGGGATGAGCAGATGATCCCCAAGCTAGTCAGGAGCTGGAACATTTTTTTTTTTTTGAGGAGAGTATGGAGGATCAGGGTTTGTTCAGCCTGAAGAAGGGACTGCTTTGGGAGAACGTTTCAGCAGCTTGCCCATGCCAGCAAGGGGGTTAGCAAAAAGATCAGCTCTTCATGGTCATGTATCGGAGCGAATGAAAGACTACAGGTATAAAGTGAAACAAGTGGAGTTCAGGCTGGATGTATGGAAAGATCTTATAAGTCACAGGACAAAGTGTGGAACAGGCTGTTTAGTCTCTCTCTTTTTGGACATATTCAAGACCAGACTGAATAAAGCCCTGAGCATCGTGGTCTGACCTCACAGCTTACTCCTGCTCTGCGTTGAAAATTGGACAAAAGATGTCCTGATGTCTGTTCAGCCTGAATAATTCTGTGATTCTATATATAGCTTAGGAGACGATTTTTCATCTCTATTCAGCTCCTGTAATACTTTTGTAGTGGTTTTGACATTATACTTTGAAATATCTGATTGGTTAAAAAAAAACCATACTCATTGCATGAGACAACCTTTGAAAAAGTATATTTTCAAAGTAAAGAGAAGATGGAAAAAATAGGTATCTTAGTCTGCCATGGTAAGTTCCTGAAAGAGGGAAGAACAATTTGTTTTTTCCCAGGACAAATAGGGCGAGAATTAAGCGCTTTTAAACTTTATATCAATAGAGACTCAGATTGCATAGAATTAAAAATCCTATTATGGAAATTGAAATAAACTGTGTAGGAGAATAATGAATTCTTCATTATTAGATATATTTAAGAAAATAAGCATCTGTCAGAAACACAGTGATTTTGAGAGTAGAAAATTGAATATTTGAATATATTTTGTATTGTGCATTGAAGGCTATGCTAAAATGATTTTAAGCTTTCTTGACCTCAAGCCTCTATTGTTTGCAGTATAACTGGGAGGTAGTTTTTTAAAAAACCCTTCTGACACTGAGTGTGTCAGGATTTCTTCAAAGACTGACTTAGCTGTCAGTTTCACTACTTTTCGCTGTAAGATTTATGTCAAATCATGTTAAAATATAGCAGTACGTTTTTACACACATCTATGTAAGAAACACGCAATCTTAGAGTTTGGACTGCTGCAATTCAAGCATTCACAGCATGGATCTTAAAGGCTTCTAATAAAATAGTTCTATGATGGCTTTTTTTTTTTTCCTTGCAGCTCATTAAAAAAGTGAAAAGCAAGCCAGTAAGACATTATCAACTTACAAAGTTTAGTTATCTGAAAAAGAAATAACAGCTGACCCAGGAATATAGGGATCCTGTTTATTTCAGATGTTTTGGAACCACAACTGTTCATTTTCCACCATGCAGGCAGGGTGTAACAGCCTTGTCTGAAGTATGGGTTTCTGATGCTTCTTTTTCAGGTCCCTTTAAGCCTCTTTTTTGCTGGAATGCAGTCAAGCTAGAGATGAGAGTTAGGGTAGACTGCTAGTCTGCTTATATGGAGATGAGGCTGAATTCTCTAATTCTTGGAAGATTAAAGGCTTTAAGCGAAATGAATTGTAAAGGGAGTAATCTCTTTCCTATGTTGTCAAGGTTGATAACTACTCTAAAGGTCAAACCTCAGTTTTAGTCTGAGGGGTCTCTGAAGTAGACAGTCTTATGCAAGGACTGACTCATGAACCAAGTAATTTTAGAGCTGGATAAACAAAGGAAAAAAAAGAAATTTTATTAGAAGATGCCCTCTACACTCTGTTTTTTAAAGTGCTATTTTGCTCCACAGTCCTGTTACTTTTTTTTTTCTTTCAGTCATACCTCACAGACCCCATTAGGAACTAATTAGAAGCAAAAAAATCTTCTCTTTACGTGTAGACTATGTGAGTTACAGTGGTATTTCATACAACTGGTCAGGTGACAGAGGCAAAACAGGAAAAAACGGTAAAATACACTTTTAGTTTAGTTTGTTTTAATATTCCTTTGGATGACTTTGTGGAATATAATAGATACGAGGCTGAAACACATCTGAGATATCTTGGATGGTTTCTCTGTGAAAATGCAGATTTTTACTAACTGGCAAATATTTCCATGTTAACGGACAGCTCCTGTTTCTTACCTTTATCAATCATGATACTGCCTGTGGGGTGACTCCATGCGCTTAATGTCTGATGACACTAGAAGAGAAATGTGTTCTGATTGACTTGCTTGTTCTTCAGAGTGTCAGTAGTTGTGTTTAAAGCAGTGACTCTCATGAGATCTCATGAGTCTGAGGTTTTTCCCTCACCATTGTCGGTATTACATGAATATAATCAGCTGGGAGAACTCCACTAATTGCCTAATCTAATTGCCAGGAAGAACATCCTTATTAGACCAAACTAAAGATTTTCCATTTTTTTTAACTGAAGTCATGGTATTCTCATCTGACATGTTGGTTGTTGGGTTGGTGCTGCAAATCACAGTTTGTTGTTTTTATTGCGCACTTGATTTAAGTTGCATTTTATATTGATTTATTCATATTGGTAAAAATAATAGTGGCTCCTGAAATTTTACTGCATTATATGTTATTATATGAAATACTATAATAGTATAGGATACAATTATACGATTTATGGACTTCGCAACTAAGGCTGATGCGGTAGCAAGTATGTTACAGAAAACTGAAAATATTAATGAGCCAGTAAGAATGTTAGTTTGGATTGATTCTGGTTGTTCTCTCACTTCCCAAGACCTTTGACATTTGTAGTTCATTTTGTCCTATAACTTATGATATCAAGATCAGATGGATGTGTTGACTTTATGAGCTATACAAGTGGACTACAATGAAAAAACATCTGAAGCTCACTTAGCATCACCTGACATATGGTTATTTGTATAAAGTCTTCTATGCTGAACCTTAATTTATTAGTAAAGGCACTTAATTTTGTAATAAAGGTTTCCTCATACCTTTGCATTTTTTCCAGTAGTGTGGGTGTATGGTTTCTTTACGAAAGTTGGCATACCTGCCTCATGATGAGCAAAGTGTGTCCTCACTGCTGCTACAGATATTTGAGAGAAGTGGAGAATAATCCCTCAGTGTGGTTTTGGGGTGTTGCTAATAAGTATT